>NC_060277.1:3872966-4051281 GCF_021613505.1 Equus quagga
GGCCGAACGCGCGCAGCGGCGCCGTCTGCCGAGCCGCGCGGCGGGGGCGTGGCCGGGCCGGGCTGGGGGCGGGGAAGGGGGCGTGGCCAGGCAGCGCCGCATCCTCGCCGTCGCGCGGGCCCCGCCCCCTCGCGGGCAGCGTATATAAAGCCGGCCGCGCGGCCCGAGCGCAGTCCGGGCCGAGCGGATCTCCCGTCCCTAACGTCCCTAGCGCGCTGTCCGAGGCGATGACGGTGAAAACCGAGGCTGCTAGGGGCACCCTCACTTACTCCAGAATGCGGGGCATGGTAGCCATCCTCATCGGTGAGCGTAGGCGTCAGGCTGCACTTCGGCGCCGGGAGCGCGAAGTGGAAATTTTTGGGGTTCCGGATCACATGAGTGTGTGTGGCATTGGATGTGACGAAGCCGTCTAAACGTCTGTTTATTTCTCTTCTCTAATTCACAGCTTTCATGAAACAGAGGAGGATGGGCCTGAACGACTTTATTCAGAAGATTGCCAATAACTCCTATGCGTGCAAACAGTAAGTTTGGGGGAATTGGGGACAATAAAAATTAGTGTAGTTCAGTTTACCAGCGGGAAAGATACATTCTCATCAGTGTGTTGATCAGGAAGGCAAGACTGCCCCGGGAGTGGGGATCCTTTTTCTCTTTAAGTTCTCGTTTATTTTAAAACATTTTAAACATTAAAATGGATGTGCTGATTTGGCTGTTCTAATGGAAAGATAAAATTTCCTTGTTTGCCTAATTCGCCTCCTCTCTCCATAAAGAACAACCCTCATCTCTGTATTTAACTGGGTTTATTATTTTCTTTGGCTGTTTTTTCTTTAAGTGAGTAATTTACTTGGGTGTTGTTAGTTTGTACACTGAATTCTCCGGGAAAAGTTGAGCTAGAAACTCACTGTTGGTGTTGGCGTGCCCCCTTGTGGCGGGTTCGCAGGTTCTAAGTTGCTCCTTCCTTCTCTGCAGCCCTGAAGTTCAGTCCATTTTGAAAATCTCCCAACCTCAGGAGCCTGAGCTTATGAATGCCAACCCTTCTCCTCCAGTAAGTATTCTCTGTGATGTATCTGTGGAGAGAGCTTGTAAATGAGTCAGTTCGTATTCCTACATTGATGAATTAGAATAGCATTTCTAGAAATTAGCATCAAGGCAGGAATGTCTCATTACTTCGTGGCATGACAAGTGACAGAAGCATTTAAGTATTGAGTCAGTGGAGTATTTTAAGAGGCATATTGCATACAAGTTTTATGTGCTTACAACAACATGATTGTGTCTGACTTCCATACTCTCATTTGAAATATTAACGCGTATGGATGAAAAGTCATTTAGAATGTGTTTGTAGATGTATGCTGACTCGCCTCGGTCATTTGCAGATGTCACATCCTTTGCACCACCTCTACTTTGTTATCGATGTTTTCCTTTGAAGCGAGGATATTAAAAGAAAGCATTTTCTCTTCCAGCCAAGTCCTTCTCAGCAAATCAACCTTGGCCCATCATCCAATCCTCATGCTAAGCCATCTGACTTTCACTTCCTGAAAGTGATTGGGAAGGGCAGTTTTGGAAAGGTAATTTCACATCTAAAGACCTCGTTACTTATGGTCTTTCATGCCCCCATTTTACGTTCTCCCCGGATGTGGACAGCAAAATGATTTTTTAATTGAAATTTCAGGTTCTTCTCGCCAGACACAAAGCAGAAGAAGCATTCTACGCAGTCAAAGTTTTACAGAAGAAAGCGATCCTGAAAAAGAAGGAGGTAGGAGAGGTGCTGGATGGGTTGGGGTCAGAGAGGGACCTTCATCGAATAGTTTGACCTTGGAATCTCGGTGCCAAGTTGAAATTCACCATTAAATCCTAATTGTCCTTGTTCTAGGAAAAGCATATCATGTCGGAGCGGAATGTTCTCCTGAAGAATGTGAAACACCCCTTCCTGGTGGGCCTTCACTTCTCTTTCCAGACTGCTGACAAACTGTACTTTGTCCTGGACTACATCAACGGGGGAGAGGTGAGCTGGGGGAGTGGGAGCCACCCCTTGGGCGTCTGTGCACAGCCCGCTTGCTTTTAGTTTGAGAAGAAAGTTTTTAAAAGATACTTGGGGGTGGGGGAGAAGGTTACCAGAATTAACGTTTCCTTTAACCTGCCAGGTTTCAAATAGTTAATAGACTATTTAGGGCCACTTCCTGCAATTGTTCTCTTTAGCTATATATGTCGAGACGAATTAAACGCATTGTTATGAGGCTTTGGCAACCCAGACTGACTTTGTCCTGTCTCCTGTAGCTGTTCTACCATCTCCAGAGGGAGCGTTGCTTCCTGGAACCGCGGGCTCGTTTCTATGCTGCTGAAATAGCCAGTGCCTTGGGTTACCTGCACTCCCTGAACATCGTTTATAGGTGAGCCGAGGACCTCTTAGGGCTGCCTTCTGGGTATAGAGGAGACATAGCCCAGCCTTTGACGGGGCCTTAGAATCATTTGTATTTAGGTACAGCATGGTCACCTAAAACCGCCTCCCCCAGCATGTGAGCTGCCTTGACTCCGTGCCACCAGGGCACCGGCCAGCTCGGATGGTGCCTAATCCAGAATAGATCAGCAGAACAAGGGCCCCCTTTTTTATTCACTGTAGAGGCACAGTGAATTTCAGATGCTTTTAATACCCTAGCAATTATCTTTACAGAGGATTTCTTGTGAAGTGAAATTAACTTATGCAACTACTTTTCTCTTCATTTCTTTACAGAGACTTAAAACCAGAGAATATTTTGCTAGATTCACAGGGACACATTGTCCTTACTGACTTTGGGCTCTGCAAGGAGAACATTGAACCCAACGGCACGACATCCACCTTCTGTGGCACGCCCGAGGTAGGAGCGCTCTCGATTTGGTGCCTGGTCCCCCCACCACCTTCCAAAAGAGAGAAGTGCAATGATGCTTTTAACTACGAAAGAGTGAACTGTTCTCAGAGATTTCTGAGTCCAGTTCACTGCAAGTAAAATGCATTTGCTGTTTGGTGCAGCATGAGTAATTCGAAGGCTTCATGTTGCTTTAATTAAAACTTGCTCTTTGCAAGATACACATCATAAAAGGCTTCTAAATCCCCAAGTACGATACCTATTGGGTGCCCAATGGCTTCCAGAATATCAGTGCGCATAAGTGGCCAGTTGGCCTCAAAGTCCAGCAGTTTATCAGGAGATCATCTAAAGAAATATATCCTCCAAGTGGACCCAGGGTCTCTCAGCCTTTTCAGAGTACCTGCCTGGGCTCGGCATTGCCTGGTGTCACAAGCTCTAAACTCAGTTTCCTGGTCTGTCTTTCAGTATCTCGCACCTGAGGTGCTTCATAAGCAGCCTTATGACAGGACGGTGGACTGGTGGTGCCTGGGCGCTGTCTTGTACGAGATGCTGTACGGCCTGGTGAGTAGCACAATGAGAAGCAGGGAATATCGCCCCTGGTTTGACGACACTCCCTAGAATGTGGTCTTCTTAAAATCCGCATTTATCTTGGCACACAGGCCCACTGCAGACCTGGTCATTGTGCCTTGCCCTTCCTGGTCAGCTTATCAAATGCTGATAAGAGAGGCACATCGGTTATTTTATAAGTGTTTTAGGGTAAACTCTTACCTGGTTGATTTTTCTTTTGTAAATTCACATTTTAGTAGAGATGATCACACTTAACCTGTGTGAGAGTGAAAAACATGGCTCGTAAGCATCTACTCCCTGATAAGAGTTGCAAAATAGATACTTAAAAGTCCAGGGCAGAGAAAACCGATCAGGAGAAAGACTGTCAAGTCCAGCTTAGTCTATTGCAGTCCAAGTCGCTTTCTCCGTTGGTGACGTAGCTGTACAGAACTTCCAGCCAGAACTAAGGATTTCCCCTTTCTCTCAGCCTCCTTTTTACAGCCGAAACACCGCAGAAATGTACGACAACATTCTGAACAAGCCCCTCCAGTTGAAGCCAAATATTACAAATTCTGCAAGACACCTCCTGGAGGGCCTCCTGCAGAAGGATAGGACAAAGAGGCTGGGTGCCAAGGATGACTTCGTGAGTCATTTTTCCTGTTCTTTGGGGCCGTCTGCGATGCGCACCGCACCTCTGCCCTTCTTGAATTCTGCCTGTCTAAATTAATCTCGTGTTTCTTCTCAACAGATGGAGATTAAGAGCCATGTCTTCTTCTCCCTCATTAACTGGGATGATCTCATTAATAAGAAGATTACTCCCCCTTTTAACCCAAATGTGGTGAGTTCCTATCTCTCTTCCAAGTATAGGGAGACCCAAAGGGCATTTCTTGAAGTCAGAGGTGATGGTGGTGGTGGAGGGGGAGGGCCCTCAAGGAATAAACTGGTGGATATTTTATTCATAGACCCATTATTTTACCTGGAGAAAACGTAGAATTTCTGTCCCAACAAAGGTCACATAGTTTTTTAGCACATTCATCAAAGTACCAAGAGACAGGAAGTGAACATTGTCCCCCTTATTGATACTGTGTGTGGCCTCTGGGTTTTGTTGAAATGGCTGATGGTCATGGGAATTTCCATATGGTGCCCTAAAGAACTGATCTCCCGGATTTAAAGCCTGGATGGGGATTTCCCTGCCCTTTGTCCAGGGTGAGCTCTTGACACTGAGTATGTTTCCTCCTTCCTGCCAGAGTGGCCCCAGCGACCTGCGGCACTTCGATCCCGAATTTACCGAAGAGCCAGTCCCCAACTCCATCGGCAGGTCCCCGGACAGCATCCTCCTCACGGCCAGTGTCAAGGAAGCCGCCGAGGCCTTCCTCGGCTTCTCCTATGCCCCTCCGATGGACTCTTTCCTCTGAACAGTCTTAGGCGTGGTTTCGAAAGATTTTCTGTATGTTCTTAAATGTTTTAGTTAGCCTTTTGATGGAACTGCCAGCCGGCAGGACATCTTAAAAGAGAATTTGCACATCTCTGGGAGCTTGCACATCTTGGCAATCTTATTGCACACTGTTTGCTGGAAGCTTTTTGAAGAGCACATCCTCCTCTCAGTGAGCTCACGAGGTTTTCATTTTTATTCTTCCTTCCAACGTGGTGCTATCTCTGAAACGCGCATCAGAGGGCCGCCTTAGACAGACGCAGGAGTCCCGTTCGAAGGAGGAGCTGTTCTAGGCAGGCTCGTCTGAAGGTGTGTCTGCGCCGTGAGAACGAATCTTCTGAAATGTGCCTTTTCCGATGAGGTCGTGTTCGCTCCAAAGCTTTTTCTCTCACAGAGCGTTTTGTTCCTTTGTTTTCCCTTGTGGACTTACTGTGTGAACAGCGGTGTGAGTGTGGTGTGCTTGATCACAGACAGATTCAGTGATAAGCATCAATGTGACACTTGCAGGACACTACAATGTGGGACATTGTTTGTTTCTTCCATATTTGGAAGATAAATTTATGTGTAGACTGTTGTTTTTTTTGTAAGATAGAGTTAATAACTAAAATTTATTGAAATGGTCTTGCAACGACTTGTATCCAGATGCTTAAAGAAAGCATTGCTGCTACAAATATTTCTATTTTTAGAAAGGGTTTTTATGGACCAATGCCCCCGTTGTCGGTCAGAGCCTGGTGTTTTCATTGTTTCAAATGTCACCTGTAAAATGGGCATTATTTATGTTGTTTTTTTTTTTTTGCATTCCTGATAATTGTATGTATTGTATAAAGAAAGTCTGTACATTGGGTTATAACACTAGTATATTTAAACTTACAGGCTTATTTGTAATGTAAACCATCATTTGAATGTACTGTAATTAACCTGGTTATAATATGGACAGTTCCTCCCTCCTCCCCACCACACAACTTTTTTTGTGTGTGATAAACCAATTTTGGTTTGCAATAAAACCTTGAAAAATATTTACATAAATTGTGTCGTGTGTGTTCTTTTGTATGTTTCGGTTATAGGGGGCAATAACAGATCCCTTTAAAATTTAAGGTCAGCCCTGAGGGTCTAGTGGTTTAAGATCCACTGCTTTTACCGCCATGGCATGGGTTCGTCTCCCAGTCAAGGACCCACACCACCTGTCTGCGGGTTGTCATCCTGTGGTGGCTGTGTGTTGCTGTGATGCTGAAAGCTACGCCACTGGGATTTCAAATACCAGCAGGGTCACCCATGGGGGAGAGATTTCAGTGAAGCTTCCAGACTAAGACAGACTAGAAGTAGGACCTGGCCACCCACCTCCAAAAAACTGGCCCTGAAAACCCTAGGAACAGCAGAGGAGCATTGTCTGATAGAGCGCTGGATGGGGAGAGGATGGTGCAGAAAGATCAGGCAGGGTTCCCTCTGCTGTGCACGGAGTCACTAGGAGTTGGGCCCGACTCCACAGCACTAAAGAGATTAACACTGAAACCAGGAAAATGCTGCTGTAATTTCCAGCTCAGTGGCTTGCTTCCAATAGCAGTGGCTCTGACTCCAGAGAGTAGACGGTGGTCTTAAAGCCAATTTATATTCCAGATCTTCAGAGATGCATTTTATGATGTCAGTCAGTCATCAATCCATCCAAACAAATCCTTTTCAATTTACTCATCTCGCAAGGACAGCCATGGAGTGACGTTCCCTGTATTGATTGCCTGTCCCGTGCAGCTGGCTGTTTGTCCTGTCATTTGGCTTATCTGAAGTAACAGGTAATTCTTTCGACAAACATTTGAGGCCTCATCCGGGCCAGGCTCTATTCTGAGTAGTGGGATACAGCAGTGAGCAACACAGACAAACCTCTGGCCTTCCAGAGCTTAATGGAAAGGCAGACTCTGTCCGTAAAGCAGTTTGTTGAAGTAGAAATAACAGTCTGAGGTGTAGGAGAATGCCACCGAAGAGGGAGATGATTTTTGTCATAAACGGATATGTTCCCAGAAAGCTGCGCTGGCCGGACTTGTGGTTTCTGAGAGTACGCAGAGCTGAACTGAGCCCAAGGCCACTCAGAGAAGGATCTGGAAGGAGCACATCCCTGGCTTGGACTGGAAGCCTGGAGCCGGTGTGTACCCAGCACTGCATGAGCCCAGCAGACTCTGGGCCTGGCGTGCAGAGGCCTCTCCCAGAGTCTGTCCCACTGGAGTATTTACTGTGGGAGAGGAGCAGGAGATCATCTTGCATCCAAATTGGAAGTTTCTAAGGGTTGAGAAGGCATCTGGGGTCACTCAGTCCTTCTCCCTCGTAATCCACTGACGGGGTGGGATCAAATGCATGATGACTTCTCGCTGAAGGTGGGCCCCAGGGCAAGGTGTGCACTTCAGGGCTGCTCTGCCCGATGGACGTTAGCTCCCAAGCCCAAATGCGAAAGTTAACTAAGCGACCAAGAGAACCTGGACCTGCATTTTCCTAGGAAGGACCAATGCTAGCTCAGACAGGGAGATTTGTTTGCATCTCTCTCCCTTGTTCTCATTATCAACAACAGTCTTGAATTCCTCCTTGAACAAAAGTGCTTGAATCGCATTTTTATGTGAGCACAGTTCTTGCAGACTGGGAATCTATAATCTAATTATAGATGGCTCAGGGCGGCCGGTCATGGATCACCAAGCCTGTTCCTTTTCTAGGGCTTGGAATTTGCTCACCGAGTTACAGTCAACCAGTACATGAGATCTGATTTGCGTTGTTCCAGAATGGAAAGGTGCCAGAGGAGTCCCAGGCCTTGTCACACGAATGGGAGGAGATTAGATCTAACACAAGTGGGTGGGAAGGGAACAAGCCTGGAACAGGGAAGTCGAGAAAGAACAAGGGGTCAATAAAAAAAGGGCAAATATTTACGAAACCCTGTGCTGTCAAATAGCCTACGTGCAGGGGGATCTTTCCTCCAGGGGAGTGGGTCACCGCCCTGCCAGCCTTTGGAACTGCATTTGAGCACGATGGTTACAAAAGGGGACGATTCATGTCTCCATAGCTCTCCATCTGTGGATCTGCTCAAATAGAGGTTTGGAGGAACTTACTCAGTTGGGATTCCCACAAATTCAAATGGGACTCTGGAACCACTGCTGCCATGAAGAATAAACCAGTCACTGTCTTAGGGAATTTGCCATCTACTTGGGGACACATGGCACCCACCCATGGTGTGTGACAGGTGGTAAATGAGGGTTAACAGGACTTCACAAGTCCAGAGGCGCTCCATGGGGTTGGCTACCTAGAGCAGGCTTCACAGAGGAGAGGCCAGGGATTCTTGCTAACTAAGTCTCGTTCTAGGGAGTCTGAAGGGATGCAGGCCTTGAGGAGCGGGTAATGACACTCACAGACAATGCTGTTGAGCTCTGCCTGTGTGCCAGACCTTGTTCTAAGTACTTCCTATAATACTTAATCTTCAGAACAACGCTGTGATGTCAAAAGTAAAGAAACTAGCACAGAAAGGTAATTTGCTGGTTAGTAAGTGGTGAAGTTAGAAGTCAAATCATGATGGTCTGGCCCCAAAGCCTGTGCTTGGAACCATTATGTTCTCTTGCCCACCAGGAGACAACAAGAGTGTGGAAGCAAACAAGTGTGGGCTTGTGAGTCATTCACTGATGGTTTCCCCAGACTTTTACTAAGGCACCTTCCTGGTGTCATGCTGGGCCCAGAGGGAGAAAGAGAGAGAGCGAGAGAGAACCTGCAATGATAACGTAGACGCTCTCAGTTGTTGATGAAGATGAGGAGCGGCTGGAAATAGAGATTGCAGTGGGGGGGTGAATTAGTACAACGTTTTGGAAAACTGCTTGGCACTATCTCCTAAAGATGGACGTATTTATAACTGATGACCCAGCAGTTCTGCTCCATCATACATACCCCAAAGAGTGTCAATATGTTCGATAAAAATTAGCAGTAATGTTCATAGTGGTAGTATTCACATTAGCCCCCAAGTGGGAATAATTCAAAATGTCTACCAACAGTAAAATGAATAAATATAATTAATAAGATGAATAAATATAATGGAATATTATATTACAACAAAAACAAATGAATAATTGCTACCTACAACAGCAGGGAATAATTCTCACAAACAAATATAGAAACTAGACTGTATGATCTGATTTCTATAAAATTTAAAAGCAGGCAACAAAACGAATCTATATAGAAGCCCGGATCTGATTACCGTTGGGGAGGGGAGGAGGGCAGAGACAATTGTTGAGAGGGCACGTGAGGTGGGCGGTCTTCTGGGTGCCGGTAATTTCTTGATCGGGTTGGCGGTTTGGGGAGTGGTTGTACTTTTTGATATTTCATCCAGTTATATACTTACGATACGAGCACTTTTCTCTATGTTTGTTATATAGCAATAAAAATGTTTATTACAAAATATGTGATACGATAAAAACAGGATGCCATGGGAACACGGAGGAGCGACATCTTACCCAAACTGGGGATCAGCGAAAGGGCTCGGTTTTCAGGTAGTTTAAGAGAGAGAGATGCTTAGGGGATCTGGAGGTTCCAGGTAGGCTGTCTTGGGAATTGGATCTTGAACGTGAAGCAAGAAGATGGGCATCCAGGTGCTGGCTGGTAGAGGAGAGGGCCTGAGGGACAACTTGAATAAGCACAATGAGTGGGTTATTGGGAAAAGGAAGAGTCGCAGACAGACCTAGTTCCGACTCCCAGCTCCACCGGGCATCCTTCTAGCTTTGGGAAAGTGGTGACTTGGGCAAACCTCTCCTAACTTCAGGGTCTTCAGAGACCATGCAGCCAGGGGTCTGTCTGCTCACAGCAATCCGTGAGACAAGGTCAGAGGAAGTGGCATTCGAAGAAAGCTCACGAATGTCTTCTTTCCCCACTCATTACCTTTCTCCATTTCCGCTCCTCCTTACTGGTGTACAGGAGAAAAAGAGACCAAGAAGCTGTGAGAAATCATTTTGAAGAGGGAGAGGGACCTTGTCGTTGATGTTCGTGAAAGTCTCACAGAGATGTTTGGAGTTCATAAGGCAGCAGAACGGAGCTTTGGAGGTTTTCCTTGAGGAAAGTGAAGTGATCCAAAGGGATGTTCTGATGACTCTACCAAGAGCTGAGTGTGGGGAGAGCTTTGGAATTAAAAGAAAAAAGGAAGCACTTAAGGGACTTCTGACAGGCCCTCCACCAGTGGTGGTGGGAAAGAGAGAGGAGGTTTGGGGGGATTTTTAACTTGATTTTTTTTTTAATTGAAGTTTAGTTGACGTACAATCTTATGCTGGTTTCTGTTGTACGACCTAGTGATTTGACACATATGTTACGAAATCACCACCACGGCAAGTCTAACAACCATCTGTCACCACACGACGTTATTGTGATACTATTAACTGTGTTCCCTCTGCTGTACAGGACATCCCCATGACTTATTTATTTTATAGCTGGAAGTTTGTACCTCTTATTCCCGAGAAGAGATATTTTGAAGGCCCCAAACAAATGAGGCTCAATGAGTTATTGGGAACGGAGGGAGAAGAAGGAAGGATCCCAAGCAAGTCACATTTAATGTAGCTTATTTCTCTAATGTCATTGACTTGCTTATTGAAGTGGTTGTCAAAGCTGCAATAATAGCATCTAGGACAAAGACCACCCACCAGTGTCTTCAACATCCCCGGGGACATAGTAAATCAGCTGATTAATCGATCAGTGTCGTAGGCAAAGCAAGATGTTACACCCTCTAGTCAATCTCTACCCCACCCTGCTAAAAAATTTCTCACCTCACCCACCAAATATTCCTGAAATCCTCTTCCATATGCCTTGAGCCTAGTGTCAGGAGCATAATGACGTTAAACTTTACCTGTCGTTACTCAGAAAAACACTTCTATTAAGAAAGACATCCTCATCCAAATTAATTAAGCCCAATTTGAGAAATTATTTAAATATTTTTCTCATATGGCATGAAACTTGTTAACACATCACCAAAACCAAAAATTAAGTTATTATTGCTAAGCCTTCACGTTTGACTCACGTGTGATCTTTCCTCGTCTTCTTTGGCTGCTGCATCCTTTCTATACAAGAACACATTTAATTTATATACATTTTCTCTGCTTTGCACATCTTTTCTGTGAAGGGTGTCAGCAGCAAGACAAGGAGCAATCCTCGATGTTTGCATAGTGTTTACCTATAACACTGTGTTCAGACAGATGTGTTTGTGTATCTGCAAACCTTGGAAACCATGGACTCTGACGGGCAGGGTTCTCGGTTGTCTCTTTTCAGTGTTGTCTGTTCTGCGCTCCACCTAGTGTGCCATGGCAGGCACGATGACGAGGCTGTGACAACATGCGTAAAGTACAGACTGTTCATGAGAAAGTGTGCATGCAGATAATCACCTCTGGGGAACGGCAGACCAAGGGTCATAAGCACAGAAACATCGTGTCACTTTTCATATGTATATATAAAACAGATGAGTGGCTGACAATTTGTTCATATCCAGATAATTTTAACCTCATTCTGCTCAATCTTATTTTACTGCCACTTTGGATAGTTGTTGACTCCTAATGTAGCACCACAAAGTCATCACCTCCCCATCAGACTTGAACCATTTGATCCTAGTGTGTTGCAGGGTTGCTAGCAAAGTGCGGCACAGATCTACTTGTTTTGACAATAATTAATTAAATTAAAGTGTGTTTAATTAAATGAATTAAAGTTAGGTTGGAAACAATTTTGGGTCCAAATTGAAAACAATGATTGTAGTTTCTTCTGTAAGATCATGAAAGAGAGGTACAGAAATGATCAGATGCCTGAAGTAAATTATGCTCTATCTGATAATAATAGACACTTTGGGATAAATTTAGAGAAAATATAAATTTTTCAAATCAAACATATATGTGACAACTCTTTTAAAATACAGCAAACAAAAGATGAAATAATCAAGGAGGAGGAAAGAATATGAATGAAATGATGCTTCCTTACATTTTTCTTTTATTATAAATGGAGAATGTGCTCATGGTAAAACAAATAAATAAAAACATAACAGGTTGCACTGAGTAATAATTTCACATTGCCTCTCTCAGCCATTCCCATCTCAGCTTCCCCTGGCTGGAGGTAACCAAGAGTAAGCTTCTTGATGTATCTCTTTTAGAAATCTGGTATGCACATACAAGAGTCAGCACTTCCAATAACACAGAATTCAAATTTTAAAGGAGGGAGCAAGGGAGGTATCTTGATTGCCGGTTGATTTTCTTCTTTTTAAGGTATACTAATTGTTTATTTTTTTAAAAAGTTAAAAATCTCACTTGTGTGATTCTAGTGAAAATGTTTGGTGCAATGTAACTCCTACACTGCACGTTGACTTTTTCATCTGGTGCTGAATGAAGACACAGCAGTCTGGTTTCCTGTCACAGAACAAGCCAACCAGCCAGGCGGTGCCCTCACTGAGACACAGGCTTGGCCGCCAAGGTTGCCCCTTGCAACTACGCGGGATCTTTGCCTTGCCCAGTGGCTTTAGAACCTAACAGCTCAGCAACTTCCCTCTAGCTACACTCTTTCCAAAACAGCTGGAAACATCTAGATTTTCCAGTCCCTGAAGAGCTGTTTCAGGCCTTGGGCATACCTGAATGCTTTCACGAAAGTTATCTGATTAGGGGAATGATACTTTCCCTCCCAAACATTCCTACATTCCTTTGAGTCATTCTCCCTGTCAACCGTCTTGTCCTTTCCAGTATTGTAGGATCATAAAAATGTCTGGGTGGGAAATATCAGCAGGTCCAGAGGTCATAACCTCAGTGACTTCAGGAGCCAGGCTTGTGAATCATATTAGAATAAGACAGTAGGAGCTACGGATAATGCATTTTCTCTTAAAAGCATTGAAATTAAAATAATAATTAAGATCAAAAACAAAAACTCCTTCGCAGGCTAGAAACACCTGCAAAGTTTCTCATCTAATCTCTTATGCAATTATGTAAAATTCAATGAGCTGCCCTCTCCTGCATTCTTGTCCATTCCTTAATCTCTGAGCAACACAACAAAAAACAAACCCCCAACACTGTGGGGGAAAGCTCTGCTTCACCCAACTGTGCAACAGGGAGGAAGGAACAGGCTTATGAGGACACCAGTTTGGCATGAGATGACACAAAGTCCACCCTCCAGGTTGACAGAGACTGTCCCCAGCTTCTCATGACATTCACACACCTGGTGGCCCCAACTTTCATCAGAATTCCATAACCAGTTTTAGAAAGAAAGCAGGCTGTCTCTTTAGTATATCAACTGGGAGCATTTAAGAAGCCCCTTTTTTAGCAGACCACTCATTCACGCACACACGGTTTATAATAATCTGAAGAATTTTCTGTCTTCCATAAAAGGACAAGGAGTCAGCTTGGCCAAGCCGTCCTGAGTTACAATGAACAGGAAGCCAAGAAAAGATATGTAGAGAGAGGCAGCAGAGTAAATTAGGAAAATCTCTGATTTTTGAATTTTTGAAACCCAGCTCCACTCCTTTATCTCTCTGAGCCTTGATTTCTCCTTTCCCAAATTGGGACTAAAAACATTTCTTTTGTACTGTAGAGGATCTGAGGTAATATGTGTCAGGATGCAGAAGAATGTATTGTAATCTGACAGGTAAGTAAATAATGGTGCTATTGGCGCGTGACTGGGGAGCTGAGGGGCTGAGACCACTGAGACCTTCCATAAGCTACCGAACTCCAAACATCGCTTGCAATCATCTGCTCTGCTTGTGCGTCCTTAAAAGCGCAGAGAACAGTCCTTAGGTGAGCCCACCTTTCCAGCTGCAACAGGCAGATCCTGAAGGGTGACTTGAGTAAATATTCCCACGTCCTGGTTTTGTGGAGGTCAAGGTCTTTCTCGTTATCGCAAAGGATTACTAAACTTTACAAATTCAGTTCCTTTTAGGTTTCTTAAACACACATCATAAAATAAGGTTGAATTGCACATTACTCATCCACAAAAGCAGAGTGGCCTTGTGCTACCACAGCCCAACTCTGCACCCGATTCACCTGTCCTTTAAAGAGAGGGGGAGTGGCATCTCACAGAAACTTGGGTCTTACTTCTGATCATTGACGACAGCAGTGCGGTCACGTCTGCAGAAGAAACCTAGGGGTTGTTGGGGGCATATACGGATCTAAAGCGGATCCAGATTTGGGTTCAAATTCTACCTCTGCCATCTGGTAAGTCTCCTGTTCCGTAAAGTGGGGACAACAACACCTGCTCTGGCTTCACTGCCCGGAAGTGAGCAACTAGTTTCAGTGCCTCCCAGGAAACAACACGTCTTGAACTGCACCCGTTTACACAGTTTGTTAAGACTTGACGCCTGCAGGAGTTTTTTGAGACTCTCCTAATAGGTTGTCCTACTGAGAGTTTCGTACTTTAGTAGGAGTCAGTTTTTAAACACATCTCAGTGCATATGTTTGTTTGAATTGCCTTTGAAAATTCTTCCTATTTAAAAGCAAGAAACTTTTTCAAGGAATTAAATCCCTTAATGCAGAGATTAAGAACTTTTCTCCATCTTGCTAATTCTTAACATGACGAAATCTTATATGTGAGCAAGCAATTTAAAATAAAAGGTTTAAAAGATGTTGCTAAATAAAGAACATCCAAATCATTATTTCACTGTTCTTTAAGTATTATTTAAATGAAAATCACACATTGGAGATAGAGAGAGAGAGAAAAAAAGAGAGAGAGAGAGATCCTGGAAACACGAATCCTGTCACTATTCAACATGTTCAACATAGTTTTAGAGGTCTCAGCCATGCAAAAAGGCCAGAAAAAGAAATGAGTTTTAAGGATCAGGAAAGAAAAGACACGATTGTCGCTGATGCAGATGATGTGATTGTTTATAAGAAACACCAAGGAGATCAACACACTTGTAAGATCTAACTGGGGAGTTGATCAAGCCTGCCTCATCCAGAATTTATCTACCCAAATCAGTGTTTCTCTACCCAGCAATAAAAGGTAGAAAACCTAATAGAAAAAAAGATTTTGTTTACAACTATAGCAAAAATTATGAAGTGTCTAGGAATTAATTAACCTAGCACAGAATGCACAAGAATTTTGTAGAGAAAAAAAATTAACTCCCTTAAAGGGATTGACTATGTGAAAAGATGTTTTATGTCAATGGGTGGGATGTCATAACTTTGCAAAGATATTGATTCTTCTACTATTTATCTATAGGTTTCAGTAAATTTCCAATGAAAATCCTAAAAGGATTTTTTTGGGAGGAATTGAAAAATTAATTGTGAAATAAATATGAAAGAGTAAGACCCACTAATAGCTCATATAAAATTTATATGAAAGAATTGATCCACTATAACACACAATGGAGAATAAAGAAGGAAAACCAGATCTACTTGATCTTAAAGTGAATTACAAAGACATTAAAACAGTATGCTATTGATATGCAGACAGACAAATAGGACAGAAGAGATGGCATATAGATTATGAGATTAGTGACACCACAAATGAATGGAGAAACTGTGAATTATTTAGCAAATGACGTTAGGAAATTTAGCTCACTATGGGAAGAAAAATAAGTTGAATCTCTACTTCACATAACACGTAAAAATAAACCCTAAATGGATTGAAGACCTAAATATGAAAGATAAAACTATAGAGCTAATGAAAGAAAGTAGCAGAGAATATCAAATCACTGGTCAGCTAACTCATGAAGAGAGGCATCAAGCTGAGAGGAACTGCTGGTCACTGGACTGTGGGAGAGGCTAAGAGTCTTCTGTACGAGAGTCAGGGTTGAGCAGGATTAAAAGAATGGGAAGGATTTTAATGAATGTAGAGTC
Organism: Equus quagga; assembly: GCF_021613505.1. Classification (NCBI taxonomy): domain Eukaryota; kingdom Metazoa; phylum Chordata; class Mammalia; order Perissodactyla; family Equidae; genus Equus; species Equus quagga. Next base: position 3,888,572 of record NC_060277.1, read on the forward strand.
GGCTTCCAGAGAACGTAACAATAACCCACATTCACAGAACACTTTACACCATCACATGTTAACTCTTTGCATCGTAGCAGACTAGCGAGGTGAACGGGGCAAAATATTTCTATCCCTTTTAAAAACACATGCTAAAAATGAGACCCTGAAAAGTTTACATGAATAGACACCTATGGAGTTAGTGGAAGGGGCAGAACTGAACCCATGGCTTCAGACACCAGACTTCTCTCTTTCCACGGCCTCCTTTGGGCATCATGGCGTGATTACCGAGCAGTGAGCACGAGAGCCACCACCAGGAACGCAGAGGCCAGCTGTTTGAGTCTCCCTTCCACAGAGACTGCCTTTTGATGAGACGGACATTTGGAACTGGGGAAAGGAACCAAAGGTCTCCAGTAAATAACTTGGGAACAAGCCGCTCCAATGGGAATGGGCCATTTTAAAGTGAACAGCTCCAATATATCTGTTACAACTCTCATGAGAGACAGTTTCTTATGTCTAATGGTGTCTAAGTTTTCTGTTTAAGAGAGAGCAGTACATGCTCCACATTCCTCATCCAGCTGTTGTGAGAATCAAATGAAGGAAGGAGCTTAGACAGACAAGGAATTACTGTCCTAACTTAATTTCCTGACACCCTTTAACCATTTGTGAAATATCAACGTCGGTCTGCAGCGCCACCCAGCGGATACAGTGATGCTGACGTTTTCACTCAGGTGCCTTCTCAGGTGGTCGATATCAGCTGTATCACACGTCTGTTACTCAGGCCTTCTGCTCACGCTCAATACATTTCTCTCCGGTTTCTGACTTATAAAAATTTTTTACATGAGGTTTTGCTAGTAAATTTTAATTTCATAAGTCATGACTCCCTACTCCCCCCCCGGAAAAGGGCAAACTTCAGATCCCAAACCTGTGTTTTACTCGGACTGCTTCACTCTGTATAGCTGCCCTCCTCGGAATTGCAACGCAGGTGTTTGTCTTATAAACTAGCTGTTATTGAGCACAGGAGGAATGGCTGCCGATGTTGTTGGGGAGGTCTGTTTCCTTCTTGATTTGCCCATAAGTTGTACTTAAAATTGCTGAGTCCACACTTGAAACTTTTCTTGTTATCTTTCGCTCGTTCATACACGTACCATCACTTCAGTAAGGATCTGCCGAGTACTTTTCAGTGTTGGGCACCATGCTGGTACTCGGGATACAGTGAAGAGCGGGAAGGAACGTGGTCCCTGCCTGATGGAGTCTGCAATCCAGGCAGAGGGAGACTCGACAATTAAGCAACCGGGCAAATGCCGCTGCCTCAGCTCAGGAAATGGGAATATTTGTTTCCTCAGGGGCTTTTTATTATTTGCAAATCAGCAAGAGTCTACTTTGCATTTGGGGGTCAGTGGGTTTATGGTGGAAGGGCGGAAAGCTCTGTTGTCTAAACCTGACAATCAGCAGGAAGAAGAAAGGAGTCCCCCCCAGGACGGCACCACCATGTGAAGCAGGAGAATTCGGAGTCAGAAACAGCAGCTTTGAATCCTGGGACCCCCTACTGTTCTCGTGATCTTCAGCATATGATTTCGTCTCCCTGACACCCACTCTTTATTTTCTGTAAAATAGAAATGATAATACCTACCTCGAAGGGGGGAAATCATGACTATTACAATGCATGGTGTACAATAGGTGATTAATAAATACTTTGTATAAATGATCAAAGGTCAAATGTTTTTAATGCGTAGCTCACACTGCACCGACCCCCAAAATGGTACAAAAAGTTTAAAACGATGAGAAAAAGCTGGAAAAGTGGATCAAAAATAAGAGAAAATTCAGTTTTGAGAGCATAGTATATAACATAATGTTTGAACGTAAATACAAGTAGTCACACTTCAAAGGCATCCGGTGGCTGTATCTAAATTCTCATTTACCAGCCCCTAGAGTTGGCCAAGGCAGATGTTATAAATCCAGTTGGTCAAATGAAAGAAGCAGCAAAGTGTGGTTGGCTAGCTTCGGTCTCATGAAGAGTTGAAAGGAGAAGTGGAACTCAAACCCATAACTCAACTCTCTGGGTTGTGTCTCTTTAGACACCATTGAAAAGAATAGATACTTTTGAACATCTAAACAATATTAGCAGAAACATCTTCTCAGTATTGTTGGAAGCCTTGCCATGCAGCCAGTTTTTCAGATAATTCCCCAACTGCATGCCTGAGCCGAGGAAATATATCAAGTGTTGTTCAGTCACAGCGTTGTCTGTCCTATTATCACATACACCTTCACACACACAACTCAAAACGCCTCAGAAGGGAGGGGAGGAGCAAAGAGTTAACATTTGGTGAAACCTACATTTGCGTTAAGCCCTGTAGATCCATTATCTTAATTAATCAGGTAAGTGCTGTGGTCCCTGAGTTACGGAGCAAGAATGTGAATGGCGGAGACGGAATTCAAGTCAGGTCTTTCTGACCCCAGAGGCCCTCATATTTCCATCACTTGCCAGTCAGAAGGGTGACCGATGGAAACAGAACATGCTCCCGCCTGACCTGAGTGTATTTCATTCTTTATGATGTCCGGTCAACTGGTGGTCATAAGCTGTTACTCTACGTGGCGTCAGGAAATTGAAGACGGCTGATGTCAATCTTCGTTTTTACAAAGGCAGTTAGGAAGGTCAAGAGCCTTCTCAGAACATTCCTAGAATCAAAGTGCACCTTATTTCGTATTGTCTGCTTTGGGGAAACACACATTTACTAAGCTTTTACTAACACTTCTTTGTTCTGCAGTTCTGATCACATTTTTGTAATTATTCTCTGCATCACGGACTTCTGAGAAGGGCCTAATGGGTGTTCCCCCTTGGCTTGTGTTTTCCTCATTTACTATATACGGGAAGAAGGAAAATTGGAAGCCAAAGTTAATCTGGGCAAGAGACCGCTGTCACTAGACCTCGATATTAATTTTCCAGATGACTTTGCTGCTGAGTTGGCATTACTCTGTGACATTAGAAGATTGACAGTAGGTAATAAGGTCAGTGGAAGGACTATGCCTGCAAGAACACATGCATACCATAAAGCAGGCACAATGCACAAGAATTTGCACTCACGTGTGTTTGCACTCATGCACGTTTGCACTCACATGCATACACATACCGAGCTCTCATAGCCACTGGGGCTTTCCAAGGGACAAAGCTGCTTTCATTGTTTCTGTGCCTGCTCAGTCTGTAATTCCTAAGTCCATGTGCTCTTCCAAATGAAGATCCCCTAGAAATGGCCCCTCAGAGAGAAGTCTCCCGTTTGCCAGGTGAGGGCAGGTGGGGGCCAGCTGTGCCCCGGGGAAAGACTTCCCACTGCGTTCTGCATGTGAAGCCATGAGCAAACCCAAGAAGCCCTGTGCCTGGGGCCCAGGTCAGAGCCAGAATCAGATAGACAGAAAAGAGATCTGGAATCCCGGGACCTCGGCATCCTGGTCAACTCTGACCTGTCCCGCAGCTTTCTGCTGGCTCCTCCCTCTTCCTGAGAGGCTGCCTCCCCTCTGGACCTTTCAGTGAAGATGTGCTCCCTCCACTCCACCTAAAGCAGCTCCCCTAGGAATTCTTCTGTCTCCCCAACAGGTTTACTTCCTTTAGCACAGCACACTTTGGGATTACTTATTATGTCTCTTCTTAGACTATGAGCCCCCCGAGGGCTGAGACTGTCTACCTCATCTCTGTCGAATCCCTAGCACCCACATGCTGGCGTATGGGAAGGGCTCAATAAATGTTTGTTGAATGAACAAATGGGTAACTCACTTGCATAGCACCTTCCAGACATTTTAAAAAACATCTCGGCACTAGAAAAGCAGGGGTGATAATAGTTGGATCGATGTCAGCTGGTCTGCCAAAACAAACAAATAAAGAATGTCAATAGCCTGAAATTAAAACTTGAGACTGAAAAAATGAGCTATAACATGATATATGAGAGTCAAAATTCAAAGACTATTGAAAGACTCAAACAAGATCAAAACCAGTAAAAAATTATAAACTTTCAGATAAAAGTCCAAAGAATTAACTTCACAACTATAAAATCAAAAAAATTGAGTTTAACAGTATATGTGAAAATTACACAATTTAATTGATTGCAATCTCAATATGCGTCCAGTGGAAACGAAGCTTCCAAAAATCAATGCGCTCTTAGGCTGATTAACAGAAATACTGCGCCCAAAAGAAAAGCAGTTTCATTTTTTTCCTGATGAGGCAATACCAGGAGAAGGTTTGTCTCTGGCAGGATACTTCAAGAAAACCATTCAGATTAAAACGAACAGGATGGGGAAGGTACGGAAACCAGGTTCCACAGGCAAAAGCTGTGAAGGTCTAGCCAGGGGAGGAGGAGTTTGGGGTGGTATTTAGCTTGAGAGGGGAGTGAGAGGTGAATGCAAATGAGCTTGATGGCTGTCCACAAATATGTCATGCGGAAGTGGAGTCAGCCTTATCTTCCTGTGCTGCGCGGCAGGACAGAACTAGAACTGGGTGGAAATCAAAGGGAGCAGACTTTGGAGCAATGTGAGGAGGGAGTGAGATCTCGATACTGGAGTGACCATGTTGTGGCTCCATGTGTTAGGCAGGCTTCTCTGGAGAAACAGATCCAGTAGGATATATATAGATACACACAAGAGGAGATTTGTTATGGGAATTGGCTCATGTGATTATGGAGGCTGAAAACTCCCACCATCTGCCAGCTGCAACCTAGAGAACCAACCAGGAAAACGAGTGATATAATTCAGTCAAGTCTGAGGCCTGAACCAGGAGCTCCAGCGTCCAAGGGCAGGAGAAGATGGACGTCCCAGCTCAAGCAGAGACAAATTCACCCTTCCTCCACATTCCTGTTCTGCTCCGGCTCCCAGTAGATTGGATGATGCACCTGCATCAGTGATGATGCTCTTCCTTACTCAGTCCACCAATTCAGGAGCTAATCTCTCGTGAAAACACCCTTGCAGACATACCCAATAACAATGTTTTGCCAGCTATCTTGGGCAGCCTGTAGCCCAGTCAAGTTGACACATAAAATTAACCATCACGCTTCGTAACTACTTTTGGGGGCAGACTGTGCTGGAAATTCCTATATTAGGTAGGGACCTGGGGAGGTAACCCCCACATTTTCTTCCAGCTCTAAATACTTTACGCTTCTGACAGTCTCTCAGGGATGTTGAGAATAAAATATAACCACTTGGAAGTGTATAAAATTGCTTTGCAGACATAACCTATTATTATCTACCATTAAAATTTTCTGCCTAAACTTTATAACTTAAACATGAGTTTTCTGGTAGTTCTTTGAACTAACCAAGAAAGAGTTTAGGATCAGATTATAACAAGAAAATGGAAAAGCCATTCACTTGACTCGTTTAAGGAATTGGAATGTGGCGGTGCCACGTCTGCAGTTCACTTGCTCAGAGAGGCTGCTTCCAGGTGAAACAAGGAGACAAACCCCATCCTCTTAGAGGCCTGAGGGGAGCTCTGTTGGTTTCAGCCCTTGATGTGTCACAGCAGAATCCTCCAGGAAATGAGGATGAAGGAATTCACTGGGGAAAGCCCCATAACATTTATTCTAAACCAGTATCACAGCAACTGCCAGATTAGCCTGGGCACATCCTGGAAAGAGATGCCCCCTGTCCTTCCTCACTCCACCCCTCCAAACCAGCCAAATTCACAGGTGAGAGGGCATGGGTCTCGTCACACGGAAGAATCTCCCAACGGTGTGGTTTGTGGGTTGTTAGACTCTGGGATGCATTCTGGAGGATGACTGAAAACAAAATCCTTCCTTAGACGTGATAATTAAAATAAATACAAGGGTTCTCATCTGTCTGGGGACATTTAAAGCAGCCATACAGGGCAGGATCACTTCTGTGCTATCCAGAGCAGCCAGGACACACTTCTACCAGAGCCTACAACAAAGTCACTCAGGTGAAAGTTACCCAAACTAGGATCACCCTGTTAGGATAGACTAGGTCACTGCAGATGCAACTCTGTGTTGATGCTGATGAGGCACAGCTACAAGGCTCAACTGGACAGCAAGTCCGCCCGTGTGCTAGCATGTGAGTGCGTGGCAAGATCACAACATTCTTTCTGGAGATGGTTCACGCCAGCCCTTGCACATGCCTAAAATTACAGACCAATTGCACTGAATTGCACCCAAATTCTAGACAGGAAAATAAAATAAGCTGTTAGTAACACTTAGCTAATTTTCCAGGAGGAAAAGCCCAGGAATCTAGGATAATTCCTTAGGGTCTGGGAGGGCCAGTGCTGGCAAATCCCAGATGTCGTGTACGTTCCAGACCCACCGAAGAGACTGGCTGTTGTCCCCAAGCTCTGCTTTTCTGAGACCTCCTGTGGATGGATTGTTTCTGCTTCACACTGAAGCCTTTGGCTTCTGGCTTCTTCCATCCCATTTTCTCCTTGGATCCCATTAGGCAATCTGGCATCCCAGCTCTCTCTAATTTTTGCCAACTCCTTAACTTCATGCTCTTTAAATCTGTTTTATTTTAAGACATTTGACTTCGTGAATATAAGTATTGTATTTTCTCTGAAGTCTAAGCCTGTAATTTTATCGTGGATATACGGATAATGGCTTTTGCTTTCCTCCGACTCCAAAAATAGGTAGAGGTTTGATTTTGAACTTTCTATGGCTTAAGTAATAAAAATGTAAGCAGCATAAGAAATTGTATTATCTCCATTGCATTTGGCACAAATATTGAGATCAAATAACCAGTAAAAATGTTATTAGTTTAACTTTTCCAAAGGAAGCAGATTCCTGCTCCATTATCCCAATGAGTAATGCAGAGGCATTTACAAATTGTTTTTCATCCGAGAGTCCTAAGTGCTGTGTAAATGCAGCATTGGGTTACATCTGGTGGTGCTGTTATTGTCCCTATTTTACAAGCCAGAAAAGTGAGAGATTAAATGTCCTAGCGCACAACTGATCCCCCACTCCAGGATTGGAGGCCATTGCCGCTGGCTCCCCGTCTCCACTTCAGCAGCAAGGTCATCCCTCTTCCTTGCTGCAAAGGAGCTCCTGCTGCTGCTGCAGACCCTGCGGAAGGGCGGCCGCTGGGCGCAGCCCGTACGTATGACGAGGTCTGAGCTTAAATCCTTCACCACCACAAGTTTGCTCCTTACTCCAAAATGTGTACTCACAGCCACTAAGAGCACAGTGGAGGAAAAGCCTGTCTGAGAAAACCAAACCCACTCTCTTCTAAAGGCCATTCAGCACAGGCACACCCGGCAACAAAACCTTCACGGGTCCAGCGCTTCAGTCTGGATCAGCAGCGAAGACAACAAAGAGCAGAGAAAGAAATGGTCACCTTTCAGCTGAAGGTCACGGCTGATCTACAGCTCGTTTCCACCCCGGGACTAGTGTTTCTTCCCAACAGGGCTGGAGGCCATCTGTTGGCACATGGTTCGCAAATGAAGATGGGTTTCATTCCCACTCTCTATAAAATGCAGAACTGGAAATCGTCTGGAGAAAAAGCAAATGCGTAAATAACATTCATTATCTCCCAGAGTGAAATACGCTGAATTTCCTCTCCCACTCAATCTTTTGGATAGAAATATTTTGTTCCCTTCCCTTTACGACACTAATGAAGAATTAATTCCTGTCCTTAAAAGATTTATATCTATAGCACGGGAATACTGTGACATGATTTCATTATCAAGCTTTAATTATACAGAGAATACATATTCTTCTTGTGGAAAATTAGGACTTACAAGTAAAGCTAAATTCCCTTTGATCACAACTTTAATCCAGTTCCTTTCCCCTAAAAGTAACAAGTGGTTAACAATTTTTTGTGCTTCCTTCCAGATACTTTTCTAAGCATGACATATTCTTATGTAGGCTCACAAAAATATATGGCAGTATTTAGTGTACACTCCAGTTAAATATCATAGTGTGTGTACCCACTTTTATTTCACTTCACAGTATAACATGAAGATTACGCTTTTAAATTCCAGTATAAAAAATTATGGTAGAGTATGTCATTAAGTTTTAACTAATCTCCAATTTCTGGATATTTAGGTTGTTGCATTTTTCTTTACTACATACATTGATGCAATGGATATCCTTGTACGTGTGCGTTCCTCTGTTTCTCTGAGTTGAAGCTTAGGAGAGAAAGTGCTGAATTGCAAGGTATAAATACTTCAAATGTTAATACTAACACTAGCAATAGTTAATACTTATTGAGGAATCACTGTCTCCCGGTTGCCATGCTGAGTGCTTTACACTTACAGACCCACTTAGGAGAGTATTCATCACCAACATTTTCACAGACACAACACTGAGACACAGCAGGAGGGAGTAGGTGGCCCCAGGACATGTAACTGGACATGACAGAGCCAGGATTTGGTCCCCAGAGTTTCCTTCTACACTCTGGGCTCTTTCTTATGCAGGACCCTCTAGTACCTACAGCACAATCTTTATTCTTGTCCCACGCACCTGTGTTTGCTACTTAAACAGTGGAAATCTACTTACTTTGATGGGCTTTATCAATCTGATTAAATTGTATGTAGAGATTTTTTGGTTTCCAGGTTGAAAAGTTATCTTCGTAATAGTGGCCGACCACAGTCTCATAAGCAGGTCCTATGACCTGGCAAAATAAAGGAAAGAGAAACTGTTGCACTGTCACCTGTGTAAAGTGATGACGTAAGCAGATGAAAAGACTTCCAGGTTAGAAACTTTGCAGAGAAGGGGACCCAGGGCAAGTCAGGTCAGGAGCAAATCTGTCCTCACTGGGAGCTCAGTCTTGTCTTTGAAACCAGGCACTTGATCCGTGGGATCCGCCCAAGCCCATTTCAATCTAGCCTCCCTGCCTCCCCTGGGCAGTTCTTAAAAACTAGAAGATGGAAGAATGCTCTTTGTATTTTCGTGTGCATCATTCTACTTTATTCTACTTACCGTTGTGAAACAACCTCAAATTTAGAGAAAATTTGCAAGTTCAGTACCACAAAATTGTTTTCCTGAATTACCGGAGTAAGTGACTGACTTGTTGCCCCATCACCTCCAAACGTTTTAGCACGTATTTCCTACAAACAAAGCTGTTCCCCTACACAGCCACAATCAACCACCAACATCAGGAAATTAACACTGATATTTACTATTGCCTAATCCTTGGAACTCATCAAGTTTTGGTATTTGTCCCAATGTCCTTTAGAGCAAAAAGATCAGTTCAGAATCATGTCTTGCATTTAGTTGTCACATCTCTTTAGTGTCCTTCAATCTGGAGCAGTTCCTCATATTTTCCTTGATTTTTGTGACCTTGACATATTAGAGTTCAGGCCAGTTGTTTTGTAGAATGTTGCTTGATGTCAGTTTGTCTGATGTTTCCACATGGTTACATTCAGATTGCACATCTTTGGCAGGAATATCACAGAAATGATGTGTTCTCATTGCATTCTATTAGATGACACACAATTTCAAATTGTCCTATTCCTCATCATATTGACTTTGATCACTTGTTAAGGTGGGTCTAACAGGCTTCTCCACTGTAAAATTACTCCTTATTCTCTATCATCGGTAAGTATTTGGTATGCGTTAGGGGGAGGGGTAGCCTATGTAAATATACCATTCCTCATCAAACTTTCAATTTATTCATTCATTCATTTATTTCAGCTGTTGGGGAGGAAGATATTTCCTCTACCCACTCTGGGTCCTTCTGGTCTGGCTAAGAATTAAATTCACATGAAACAGAATAACAGGAGAAGATCAAACAAAGATTTATAACATGTATACGTGGGAGAGACTCAGGAAAACTGAGCAACTCGCCAAAATGGCAGAGGTTCTCATCTTAAAGACCATCCTCAGCTAAAGACAAAGGAAGATGTTGAGGGTCAGGGGTGTCAGTTATGGGAGATTACCAGAAAAGCACAGTAAACAAGAGTAAGGTTACTATGGAGATTTAAGTCCTTGCCTTCCACACTGATAAAAGTTTTTAGAGGTAAGGTCATCCCCCCTTCTTCCTGGTACAGAGAGGGAGACACCTTTACAGATGGAGATTTCCTTTACAATGTAAATGTCTCTTACAAAGGGTAACTTCTACTTTTCAGAGTTTCTCTCATGTCTGCAGTTATTAAAAGCAACCAGCCCAAAATAATCCTCATGCCAAAAAGACATATCTTGGGGTGGCCAATTCCAATCCCCCACACAGTATACACTCATTGTTTCTTATTCTATTTAATGTAGGTTCTCATGTTACTATAACCCTTCATTCTGGTGCTCGATTGTCCCAGATTTGGCATGTGGGAGCCCCTTCAATGGTTCCTATGTACTTTGACATGTCCTCATATTCTCTGAGCATTTCTTTACCTTCTGGCAAAGAGGTGTTGACCTAGCCCTGGAATCAGCCATTTTTCTAAAAAGCCCTGGTTCCTTTTGTGGAGAATGGTATTTAGAGACTACGACTGGGAAGCAAGTGTGCTCACTGCCTTGCTAGGTCCTGGGGTGTCACTGCTCCCAGTACCTCTCAGGGGACAGAGCCAGGGACTGTCTCTCTCTTTCCCTCTCTCACTCTGTGTCTCTGTGTCTCTGTCTCTGTGTGTGTGTGTCTCTCTCTTGTCTACCTATCTAGATTAAAAAAGAATTTATACTGATATCTCTAATTCCAATTCAGTTCATTCTTGTTTTCTGTATCATATCTGCACATGCTTGCTCCAACAGAGGGAAACCTGCTCTCTTTATCTTTGAAGTATTTCTTCATTGGATCAATTCCTTGTCTATGCCTATGCCCTGTTGTTCCTGCCAGCCCTGTCTGGGTGCCTTCCTCACCTTCCTCAGGCTCTGACACCCCAAATATGATTACTGTCCTACGGGGACACCCTTCACCCCTCATGCGACTCCAACACTCACACCGAGCTGCCGCTCCCTGCTGTGGACACCCTTCACACGCGGTCACCTTGCCATACCTCCCCATCCTGACCTGTGTGGACACCTGCTTTGCTCAACCTCACTTGATGGTTTTGGATCAAATTGTTCAGATAGAGAAGAGGACGAGTGGGGTGTCATTTTAAGAGTAACTCCTGGTTTGCCTATTTTAATTTACGGCTACCCCATTTTTTGTTTTTGGTTGTGTAAAAGAAGTTGCATTTAAGTTAGCTACAGCTACAAGTGATTTCTGACATTTTGAATTAACTTAATTACATTAATTAACTCTTATATCATTTTTGGACTCATGGGCTTTCTAAAATAGTAATAGTAACAATAGTTCCAGGCAGTCCAGAATTCAGTCTATTTGCATCACTGAGGGTTTTTCGGAATCTTGCTTCCTGATGTCTTTATCTTAAATATTTTAGTTTGGAGGTAACTTTATTTCCTTTCACAGTCTTCTGCTCCCAGCGTTTTCCAGGCTACATTCCTGTCCAAGTGTTTCTGAGCACCACCCCCAGCTTGTTCTCCAGAATTCTGCCTTTGTGTCCTACGGCATAAATGTCCTTGTGAAGCCACGTACTTCAGAAAGTACAGTTGTAGAAGTTTATGAAGTGTCTGAGAAATGCAGGGCACTCTGTTCCATGACTCGCTGGGGAAGGTCAGCCCGTCACTGTTTCTAAGCTGGAGACAGTCTATTACATATTAGCTGCCTTTTGCTCTGCACAGGGAGCCCACTTTGTTAGCTCACACTGGTAGATGCCCATGTACCCTTGGTGCACAGACATCTGGCCTCTCTGGAGTGGTGCACACATCTCAAAGGACAGCTGTGGCCCAGCAGCTCCCCATTCCCAACAGGATGTCCTCGTGGTCTTCCAGTGGCAAAAAAAGAAATTCCAATCAAGAATATCAAATGATTTGAGCCTGTGCCATAACCATGAAAAGAAATTAGAGTGGGATTATTGCCACCAGTTTCCAGTAACTGAACATTTCCGTTGGAAGGATTTGGCATGAATCTGAGTGATGCTGGTGATCACATGTGAACTCTTAGGTTAATAACTCCGATGGCCAGTTTCTGATGCAAAAGTAGAATTAACATTTTTTCTTCCATAATGGAGAAACATTGCTCTTCAGGGAAACACTCAGTAGGGCAGAATCACAAACATTTTTAAACAACTTGCTAAGTTTCCTTTAAATGCAGAGTGCTTGGAGGGAGAATGAGTCCAGTGAAAATCTCTGGAACATATGAAAGCTGTGAACACATTGCGTCTGCATGCAAGGAAGGTGCGCTCCTCTAATGAGTTCGCTCCAGGAGGCCCATCCATAAGCCTGGGAAAGGGCAACAGGGTGCCCTGTGTCGCTGGGGAGCATGAAAAGCACTGGACGAGAGGAGATCTTCCACAGAATATACTTTGGAAACATTTATTTAGATGGGCAATCAGTTTTTCTATAAGGGAGTGGGAAGGGATGTCTATTTCTGTGTTTAGGGGGGAAAGAAGGAAGAAGGGGAAGAAGAGAAATCTAATCAGGCCAGTACAGGATAAAGGAGATGTCTCCTCAGTGAGAAAAGTGCCTGGCCCTCAGGGCATCCTAAGGATAATTTTGAGCCACAGCAGGAGAACAGTCACCGGGCCTTAGAGCTAAAATGACTGCTCTTACTTTAAATTGGCCTCTTCACCTCAAACGGAATTCAATTAGATTCAATTCTTCCCATGCTGCCAAGTACCTGCTGCCCATGGGATTCCGTGAGAGACCCTTGAATGTCCCCAGGGCTTCCTTCTGTAATCAGCCAGTGCGTCTTCGTCTTCATGATCCTCCCTCCTCTTGTGGCTTCTGAGAAATTTTCTTCTTTCTCTCTGACAAGCTTTTAGTATTACTGCAGAAACACAGTGGGAAACAAATTTCCCAGGAGACCACAAGAGTTCCTAGAGGATTTAGCTGCTGGCATTTTGAGGAGTCCACATAATTCATGTAAATCTCCTTAGATTTCTTTTTTAGGCCATTACGGCTGTTCTACCAGCCAGGAAAGGAGGCAGCCTCTGTCTGCAGGAGAGGAGCAGCAAGAGACGGAAGTGGAAAATTCCTCGACCAAGATGGTTCCTAAAACGGTAATGCGTCCTTTTGAGAAGCATCACTGGGTACTTTACACAGTCAGTCCAAAGGAAAGATTTTTAGTCCACTTATTGAGGAATCCTATCTTTAAAGTGAACCTAAGATGAAACTGAGGAATCCTTGACTCCATCATAAAATATATGGTGAATGAAGTCATTGCCAGTCCTTGAATTTCATGTACAAGGCTGTTCCCAAAAGCTAAAAATTTCATAAAAATCCTACTCACAGCTTGCCTTTAGCCACAACAACGCAGCTCCAGCATATCACAAATGTTCTTCAATTTTCTTTTCATTCATGAATGAGCTACCACAGGTCAATGAATGTCTCATCAAAACCGGAGATTCACAGCTTTGGGCAGGACTAGTGATTTACATCTTTGTTTCAAATGTGTTGTTTGTAAGACCTATCCTTTTTTGTTTATAGACTGAGCTCCAACTTTCACATTTTAATTTTACAATTAATTTATAAAATAATAAGGTCTGATACAATGGAATATTTCATAAATTTCATCCACCCTGCTTCGCACACACATTATAAGGAGTCCAACCTCACCTTCTGGCCGGCACGCAGCGACCCGGTGAGACAGCCCAGAGACCCCGGGAAGAGTTCCTCCACTGAGTCCACAGCAGCTGAAAGCAACGCCACCGTGTGTGGACTGGAGGAGAAGCGGATGTTGCCTTTATGGAAAAGCTGTCAGGACAGTCTTCCAGCTGGAACAGGGGAAAGAAAACCTACCTGTGTGCCACCTTCTACGCGTTAGACAAGCCTGCAGTGTCAAGACACTTCCAACGCACAAAAACCTTGAGGGATGTTGTTTTCCCCATTTTTCAGATGACAAGACTTAGACTCAGTGGAGTTAGATAACTTGCCCAAGGTCATATAACTGATAAATGCATAGCTGATCCAGGACTGGAGAAATGCTTAGGTTGAGAAAGGGTGCTCCTCCCAAGTAGAAACGAGATACGCCAAAGCAACTCTTCCCTCAACAGACACTCCTGGTACAGGATTAGCTGCTAAGGCTGCTGCTTCTGCTGTTGTTGTTATTATTATTTGGATGATTATGCTGTGGAACTGGAGGTAGACCAGTTGCTCTGTCTCTCTCCACATTAAAAAATGTCCCTGGCAGCTCTAAATGCAAACATAAGTTATTGGAAGACGCAGAAACCTCGTATCCAAGATGAGCCATCTGGCCTTTGCAGTATCTTTCGACTGGTTCACGGCTTCAAATCAGATCACCTTTAATGAATTGTCAGACACTGCAGCAACGTGAAGTGAATATGAAAGAAAAAAGTCCAGAGAGCAATGAGGTGTTTGATAGAAATTGTTAGAAACCTGTAAATGAAGAAGCACAAACCAGCCCAGCTATTTCTCTTAATCCATTGCTCATTCTTGTGAAAGCATTTGGCTGATGAATCATCTTAGTAATGCTTTTTAGAAAATCAGAAACGTACTGAGCCAGCTTTGGCTGAGCTAGATATGGTCAAACGTGATTCTGATTTTTAACTGACCCAGAAAGATTCTGCTTGGCCAGTTGTTACAAATGAGATCACTTTCTATCAACACTTAGAGCAAATCTTGATACTCGAAGCCCCCATCTGCTTGATTAACTAGAAATCTAGTCTTTTCTTGGGGTTCACCTTCCCGGACATTTTGAAGAGTCCCTGGGTCTTACGTGTGTCTGTAAATGTCTCCCTTGCCACCTGTTGAAGAAACGGACAATCACAATTTACTCTGAAGGCCCGACTTCTTAGGAAGATGCTAATTGTGGGAAATTTCCCATTGTCCTCAGCTTATTTTAAAAAGTCTTTTAAATTACATGCAGTGCCTTGCACGAATCTTAACTGTACAGATCAGTGAATACACACACACAAGTGTGAAACCCCAACCAAGGTCAAGATATACGACGTTTTCAGTGCTCAGAAGCCTCCCTGAGCGTCCCCCTTCCATCACCAAAGCTAATCTCCGCGACGATGTCTGTCAGCAGTGATTCTGTGGTCTCCATATAAGGGAATCAACCACAGGTGCTCTCTTCCGTCCAGCTTCTTTCACTCAAGATTATTTCTGTGAGATCCATCAGTGTTGTTGTGCATACTATGATTTTATTCCTCTTTATTGGTGAATAGTATTCCATTGTATGACTATATCATGATTACAGTGTTGATAGATATTTGTATTGTTTCCAGTTTAAAAATAAGCTTCTCTGAATATTTTCACATGTGCCCTTCTTTGCACATGTGCACTTCTTTCTCTTGGATAGATATCTACGAGTGCAACCACTGCACGTACAGGGAGTATATACACATAGTTCCATGTAGTTATATAGAATATCAACTGGTTGGTTGATTACCAGAACATAAGGTTTACATTCCATTTTGGTAGATACTGCCAGTTTCTAAAGCAGTTGTACGGACTCGCATAATAGTCCTCATCTTGATCCTGGTTGCTCAGATGCTCTGACACCATGACTATTCTTCAGATGCTAGATACTCAGATTATCCCTTTCTAAGTGAGAGGGGAATAATGCCCCATCCCTTTATGTCATGACAGGCAAGGAGTCCTGTGTCAAAGCTGCCTGGGCCTGCCTATTGGGGTTCTTTTGATTCAGACACATACAGCTATTCCCTTCCAGAGAGACAGAGACAAGCTAGATTTCAGTATCAGCCATAGATGTACCCTTGTTTCAGTCTCATGCCTTGGGTCTGGGTCTGACTTACTGCGTCAGGCTGCTGATTCCCCATAACATGTTCCCCTTCAGGAGCCTGGTGGTTCTTTTCCGTAATTAGGGGCCACCCTAGTCATAAATCGTGTGGGTAATCTTTACCTTTCAAAAAGAGTTAAGGTTCCCAGCTCTTTTTCAGGATGGACCTCTTATAGAAGGTTGTAGATAAAAGTAGGTAGATGGAAGGTGAGACCATCTCAACCCAGCCTGCTAACAGCAGCCAAGACCTAAACCATCTTTCTGAGACTGGATGCTGACATTTTTCGATGACTTATAAGCAAGAGGAAAACACTGTTTCAAACCTGCTGGTAGTTTTCCTGTTTCTCTACACAGGGACGCTTGGATTTATGGCACCATGTTTTTCTTTTTTTATCTTATTATTTCATTTGGTTTTTTGTTGTTTTTTTTTGCTGAGGAAGATTCGCCCTGAGCTAACATCTGGGCCAGTCTTCCTCTACGCTATATGTGGGTTGTCACCACAGCATGGCTGCCGAGTGATGTAGATCTGCACCCAGAATCCAAACCCGTGAACCCAGGCTGCTGAAGTGGAACGTGCCAAACTTAACCAGTATGCCATGGGGCCAGCCCCTTATTATTTCATTTTACCAGAAAAAACAATTTAAGAGAGCTGTTGTTTATGCAAATGCCAAGAAAAGATTTGCTTCTGAAACTGAAGGTTAGAGAGAATGAGGAATTGAATTATTCAACATACTAATCTCAAAATGTTCTTTGGGTGTTGCT
Organism: Equus quagga; assembly: GCF_021613505.1. Taxonomy (NCBI): domain Eukaryota; kingdom Metazoa; phylum Chordata; class Mammalia; order Perissodactyla; family Equidae; genus Equus; species Equus quagga. The sequence continues at coordinate 3,904,985 of NC_060277.1, forward strand.
ACTTCACAGAAATTGTTTCCTTTTGTGAATAGGCTTTTTATTTTTCCTTTGGAAAAAAGCCTTGTTCTATGACTTTCCCTGCGGGGGTTGGGGGGAGTAGCCCCTCTCACAGGTCAGCGGGATGGGAACTGCAGGAAGAGCCAGTCAATGGAGCCCCTCCACAGGGGACTCTGAGAGCAGGCTCTGCTAGCTTTACGTTGTTTTTCTTTTTCTCAACTGTCATTTTCTGTTATTATTTCCAAGCCTTCAGCAAAGTTTTATTAACCATCAGAGGCTGGCGTTAGCCATGCTGTGGAGAGTCAGGCTGGGCCTGTGTCACACCGGCTCTGCTGTGGAGTGAGAGGGGACAGGTGTGACAGGCGGAGGAGGGAGAGCAGCAGTTGGAGGCAGATGGCGAGTGACAAGTGCAGCACATTTGTTGGTCAGACACGGAAGCATCTCTGGAGATTCTCCAAGATAACTCGGGAAGGGAGACCCAGTGAGCGACCTTCCTGCGGTCGTTCATGGCAGATTGGAGTTGCTGCTGTGTGGACGCTGAAGACAATTGTAATGCCAACACTTGGAGAAGTTTGTGTAAGGATTTGGGAACGACTCATAACTCTACTTGCAAAATTGTCTGAGCCCTAGTCTCCTGCAGGGCTAAAACGTCCCCTTGCTTTAGAAACCTCGGCCAGTGTCCTCTGTGAGGCTGCTTCAGGTCACCCAGGCTGGGCTCATCTCCAAGTTCGTGTGATTTAATCTAACTTAATATTACAGTAGAAGTTTACTCTGCTACTCATCAGAGTAAAAATGATTGACTTCTTTCTCTTTAAGATACGATAGATTCTGGATTGTCTGATTTTGGCCATATTTATTTGTGTGTGTTTCTGTTGCACTTGAATTATTTACAGTGAATACGTATTGTTATTTGTAAAGTGAATTAAGTGATACTAGTATAAGTGTATTGGCCACTACTGTATGAAATGGTCTACCAAGCAATTCCTTCAAACTATGAGCTTACTTCAAGGCTTCTCAACACAATTTTTCTAGGGCATGCTGGTATTCTAGAGCGTCAGGAGGCACATACCAAACATTTGAAAAAAGTGGAAGTATCAGCTCTATTTATTATAAATGATTCTGCTTTAAGTCTCTTGAAAGACTTTCTAGAGGAAGCTTACCCACAACGATGACTAAGTATAAATTGTACAGCTTATTCAGACTCTCCTTGTCTTAAAGACTGAAGAGACGAAGGAAATGCGCATATACATATAGTGCAAAATAAATTTTGCTTCCTATTTATAGTGATCATAAATAATGCGAGAACATCTCTGCAAATTGTATGGTTTACCATCCATCAGTTTTAAACAAACTTCATGGTCAATAAAACGAAGGTTATTCATAAGGATGGAAGGCAGGCTCTATAATTTGATGAAAGAGATTCTAAAATCTCTCTTTTCCCAAATTTCTTTCACATCAACTTTCCTAAAATTGTTGCCATTAATCTGTTCTTTAAGATGAGGCATCAAAGAGAACTGTTCAAGGACACGATTTATCTGTGAGAGATGACACACTAAACTGTCACCGTGGGTCCCCTAGGGAGTTAATCTAGCATAGTAGTCAGCTAATCACTTGAAGAAATGGATCAAAGGACGAGTACGCTTTCATGAGGCTTAGAAGATTGGCGAGTCCCAGTCCTCGTGAAGAACCTGGGATAACCAGGCGTCAACGGAGGGTCCTCGAGTCAGGGAACCAAAGAGGGAAACCCGGGAGGAGCTACGCGGGCCACGTTTGAAGAGGGTCAGGCATGAGAATGAAATAGTTCTCTTTAAAACACAAATTAAAACCCGTGTTCAATATTTCCTTTATTTTTAATACTTATTCTAAGTACAAAAGCAATGGCTGACTATATTCTTATTATAAAAATTCAAATAATTCAGATGAAAGTGATTTTCAACCGTTGTCCCTAATTGTCATCCCTCATGGAGACAGTTACTCCCACTTGCTTGGTTTGGCTTTCAGAGTGCACCACGCTATGATTATACTTACATCGTCTATGGTTACACAATGTACACACATGCACATGTGGATTTGTAGGGTTTTTTGGTTTTATTTGGATGTTTTCATGCCACACATTCTGTTCTGTGACTCAGCTCACTTCTTCACGTAACGTCTCTGGTGGTCCTTCCGTATCAGATATTTAAACATAGGCCTCCTTAAACTGCTCTGTGGTTGTGGTAGGTGGATATGCTTCTTTATTTTTAACTTCTGTTGTTAGGCATTTAGGCTGCTTCCAAGTTTTCTCTATTGCATACAATGCTGTAATGTGCAACCTTAAATATGCTTCCTTGTGCACATGTGCAAATGTTTCTCTAGAATAAACACCAAGAATTTAAATTTCTAGGTCATGAAATTTTTAGTTTTAATTTTAAAATTGTGCTAAATTCTTTTTTTTTTGATGAAGAAAGTTAGCCCTGAGCTAACACCTGTGCCCATCTTCCTCTATTTTATATGTGGGATGCTGCCACAGCATGGCTTGATGAGTGCTGCATAGGTCCACACCTGGGATCCCACCCAGCGAACCCTGGGCCACTGAAGCAGAGCAAACGTAACCACTACACCACCAGGCCGGCCCCAAACTTTCGCTGAATTTTAAAATTGTGCTCTATGTTTTGGAATTTTTACTCTCACAACAGTGTAAGAGAAAGTCCCTTTACCCATATACTTGCTAGCAACTACTCTTATCAAATTTTAACTTTTTCCCAATATGATGGGTGAAGAAAGTACAGTACTTTGTTGAAGTTTGTGTTTTGGATTCCCCTTATTAGTGTACAAATGAGCGTCTTTCTATATATTTGCTGATTTTTTGTATAACCTCTTCTGTGAATTGTCTGTTCATCTTTTTTGTCTCTTACTTAATGGACTATGAGTTCTTTGTAAATTTTGGATATCGATCCAATGATTGTTATATATGTTTTGAATATTTCCTCCCAGTCTACTGGTTGTCTTTTAACTTTTTTGTAATGATGTTTATAATATAGAAGTTTAAAATTTTGATAAAATTAAATGAATGCACCATTTTTCTTTATGGATTTTGTATCTTATATAATATTTAAGAAGCCTTTCTCTTGACTAAATTATGTTCTTTTTTCCTTTAATACTTTTACAGTTTTTTAAGTTTTTGATTTTTATGGAATTTATTTTTGTAAATGGCATGAGATAAAAAAGGTAACTTAACTTTTTTCCAAATGGATTGGCCATTGTGATTTTATTTTTTATTTTTTTTTAAAGATTTTATTTTTTCCTTTTTCTCCCCAAAGCCCCCCGGTACATAGTTGTGTATTCTTCGTTGTGGGTTCCTCTAGTTGTGGCATGTGGGACGCTGCCTCAGCGTGGTCTGACGAGCAGTGCCATGTCCGCGCCCAGGATTCGAACCGACGAAACACTGGGCCGCCTGCAGCAGAGCGCGCGAACTTAACCACTCGGCCACGGGGCCAGCCCCTGGCCATTGTGATTTTACACAATTTATTTAATTTCATTTTGCTTCGTTTTCCTCACAAGAAGGAAGGACATTTCTCTTCCATTTTGGGATCAATAAACACCAGGGAAATGCTGAGTATGGCCTGCCTTGGGCCACCTGCCCATATGGGTAGCCAGGAGAGGAGAACGCCGTGATTGACAGCTGCCCTGAATCACGTGGAATGGGTATCTGGGAAAAGCCCTCCAAAGAAGGGGCCATGCTGTTCCCAGGGTAGGAGAGGCAGAAAAGCTGGGCAGATAAAAATGACACATGCTCACCAAAGCCCTGAATAATCTCTTTCATCCTGTTGGTGCATTTCTTCTTCTCTTTTGGCTTGTTTCTACATAGAAAATGGTACTAGTAATCGAAATAGCTAACACACAGCACTTTCTGTGCAGGGCTGTGCTGAGTGCTTCCCAGGAGCTCCTTTAAAGATGCCTCTTCGATGGAAGAAAGCTTCATCAAGGATTCTGAGCGCACTTTTGGGCTGATGGAGAAGATTGGGTTTCAAAGCTTTAAAGTTCCATCATCTTTTTTTTCTAGTTAAAAAATATAGCAATCTCAGAAGCCTAGAAGATGCTTATCAGGCAACGTGAAAGACATGAGCCCTCTCTGCTGCAAAACATCTATTACTTGTGGCAAACAAACAAATTGGCACTCAGGTTAAACATTTAGTAAAACTATGTTTACGAAAACTGTATAATGACACAGAAAAAAAACTTAATGACATCACGCTAAAATTGTCTAAATGCCTGGGTTGGAATTCTGGTTCTGTCACTGCTGCTGTGAGATTTTTGACTAAGTTGCTCAACCTCCTCAGTTTCGTCATTAGGAATGTGGGGGTACCGATAGTTCTGACCTCACAGAGGTATCACGAGTCTTAAATGGGGTCGTACGTGTGGGGGCTCAGCCGTGCACCTGGCGCACAGTAAGCGTTCTATAAACGTCAGCTATGGCTATTACCATTGTCATCGCCTGAGTACAACAAGTAAAACCTGTGAATGGAAGCGAAATCGGAAAGAAATACACAATTTGGGACTAGCCAAACAACTACTCCTAAAAGCAGTGAAAAAGAAATTCCAGAAATTTGCAATAATATAGGGCAGACCTTTACAGTTTGAAAATATAAGTATCAGTTTAATAGATAAAATAAGGCTTAAACCGCTTAAATCAAGTGTCATCTACCGGGAGAAAGGTGAATTATTCAACTCCTATACTCAGCACCTATGCCGATGCATTCGATTCAATAATTTATTGAGCATAAGTTTGAGAGTCCAGCAGCTCAGCTATAAACCACCCGTGCCTGAGAATGAAAAAAAGGACGTTGTCACCACGGACCTTTCAATTCTGTTCAGAAAATAAGATCTATCACCAAGACAAAATTAAATGACAATACAAAGCTGATGTATGATCAAATGCAAAAATGAAAACTGTCACTGGTAGAGCCGTCGGAGTGTTGGGACAGACAGGACGAGGTCAGCTAACGGAACACCTGGAAAGTCATTCAGAGGGGGGAATCCGGAATTTCCTTTTTCTAAAATTGAGGTCACATTGGCTTATAACATCATATAAATTTCAGGTGTACATCATTATATTTCAACTTCTGTCTAGACTCGACTGCATTCTCCACCAAAAGTCTAGCTGCCATCCATCACCACACACATGTGCCCCTCTTAATGACACGGGGCAGAGGGAGCACTGAATGTTTTGGGGCAGAAAAATGATGATAAAACCAGTATTCTAGGAAAATTAACTTTCTGGCACTGTATAGGATGGATTAGTTTGAAGATGGATAAAGAAGAAAGAATGATGGGCATGCTATAATTTTTAACAGTTACGGTAATAAGGATCTGGACTGACTTGACTCCAAAGAGGGTAGAATCAACAGTCAACTTGGCAAAAGTGATTCTAGGGGGCCGGCCCAGTAGCGCAGCGGTTAAGTGGGCACATTCCGATTCAGTGGCCCAGAGTTCGCCGTTTCGGATCCCGGGTGCAAGCCATGCTGTGGTAGGCGTCCAACATATAAAATAGAGGAAGATGAGCAGGGATGTTAGCTCAGGGCCAGTCTTCCTCAGGAAAAAAAAAAGTGATTCTATTGGATTTCTAGTTTATGACACACACAAAGAAAATATGTATCTCTGTAAAAATGAACAAATGAGTATGTGTGCCCATAACCAACCTCCGCTCCTATGGTCAGGAAATCGCAGTCTCTTCTTCATGTATAACTTAGGCTATTATAAAATTACACTTTTGAGTACTTTTGTCTCCACCTATTGAAAAATTGTCCTTCTGAATACAGAATGAGCTCAAGACATTGCAATTAAATAATTTTCAAATAACAAGCAGCAGCTGTGTGTAGTTCCAATCTCAAATGCAAGACAGATTCAGAACAGAATCTTGACTCTCAGACCATGAATGCAAAGGACATGTTTCCTCAGTCTGCTGAAACCTGGACTGAAATGCTCAAGGAATGTCGTTCCTCTGATTGATTCAATAGTCTGCTTAAAAAAGGGCCAAACCTTTTGATTTTGAAACTCAGGTCATTGACAATTTTCCAAAAGATACTTCTTCTAAAAATGCTTTTCTGTCCTAGTTGTAAAGAAAATTGCATTTTTATCTTTCCTCAGTTTATTAACTCAGGGTCATAATAGAGGGGACCACGTAACTTATTGTTCAGAGATGGACGATTTTGCGAGTGAAAGGAGGTGGGACACAGGCTGGCTGGCTAGACTGTGGGGTCCTCAGACCAGCGCATGATCGGGATGCAGGCTTGTCGTGATCAGGAGCGGAATTCTGCAGTCTGCACAGCCCGTCCTGCCCTGGCTCGTCTCTCCTTCAATCCAGTTTGGCTCCATGTTCCTCTTACTGCTTTCCTCTGTCTTGGACAGTTGGCTGTAATAAACAGCGTCCTGAGCTAGGGAAATCTCCTACTAGCCGCCTGAGCTCATGCGCTTCTCCAGATCCACCGCGACCGTAGGCGGGCAGTCTGTTCACGGCTCTGCTGCCTCAAAAAAAACCAATCAGAAAACAGTCATGAGAATCAATGAGATAATGAGTGTCAGAGGGTTTGAAAACTCTAGTGTTTCTCGAATAAAGAGACGCAGCTAAGGGAAAGCAGAGACAACAGGAGCCAGTGGGAGCAGACAGGGTTTTCTGGAGCTGCTGTTGGGTGAGGCGGGGTCAGCCTGCTGTGGGTGAGAGGAGGGGGCTTCCCTGAATCAGTGGAGCCAAGGTTCTCATGGTGCAATCAGGAGAGGAGGTAATTATACTCTTGCAATTTGCAAGAGACAGAGGCACATTCACGGTGTCTCAGTTCGAGGGGGGTGGTGTGAGGACACGTTGAGAAGGAGGGAGATAGGAAGCCCTGTGAGCAGCTGCACAGTGCAGTCTCCCGAAGGAGGCCATCCTTGAGCACAGGACAGAACCCTCATGGTCTGCCGGCCTCCTTGGAGCCATTGCAGCTCCAGGCGGTGTCCCCTCAGAAGCGGTGTCATTGCTGCCTGCCCCAGGGTTTCACTTCAGCAGTGCCTCCTCTGGGTGCTTCTCCTGCTCCGGGGGTCAATGACCCACCCTGTGTTCCTGCTACAGCACGCATCTTGTTTATTCATCGAGGCCACACCTCTTGGTTTCTGCTTACAGAAGTTCTTTGTGTGCTTCTCTTCTGTGTCAATTACTGTGTCCGCTTCTGAATGGTTCCCATTCTGGCACCTCAAAGAAGGGGCTTTAACTGGCTGAGGGTGTCACTTCTATTGTAGAACACTCCTGCCCGGGCAGAGCTCTGGAGCCAAGCATTTTAGAGATGACTGGCTGGATAGTAGACAGCTGCTTCACTGGTTCCTGGTATAGGGGCACTGATTCTGGTGTAGGGATCGTGCAAAGCCCGTGACTGATGTGTTAAGACATCTTTAGTTCTTTGCCCTAAGGATGGTCCTGTTTGGTGGAACTCTAAACCCTACCGTTTCGTGTTGCATTAATTCATTTTCCCGTAAGACTTTAGTTGTGTTACTTTATCTCATTTATTCTACACTTTAAGCCTTCCATAGTTTTAGGTCTTAGCGATTTCATGCTCATCACATAATTCACAGCACCTAAAATGACCAGATGTGTCATCTTTGAATATGAACACTTTCTTTATAAAACAATAACCATGATAATTGAGTTTCTACCATACCACACGTTTTACATATGTTCGCGTCTCATTTAATCATCACAACCTAAACACAAGGTAGACATGATTAGTCTCATTTCGCAAATCAAGAAAATTAGTCTTAAGGAGATTAAAGAACTTGTTTACAGTCATAGAAGTAGGAGTTCTACTTAACTCTGATTCCAAAGCTCACGCAATTTCTTCAATGACGGACAGCATATAGGACGGTGGTCCCATGAGATTGGTACCATAGAGCCTAGGGGTGTTGTAGGCTGTACCATCTAGGTTCGTGTAAGGCCACCTACGATGTTTGCACAATGACGAAACTGCCTAAAAGTGCATTTCTCGGAATGTGTCCCTGTCTCTAAGTGATATGTGACTGAAATCTAGAAAGACTAATTCAGATTTGAATTTACCTCTTGATTTCTGAAAGTAAAGGCATCAATGTTAACTGTAATGTTTGTCATTTCTCATTTATAGGATGGAGCAAGGGGTTTTTATTCCTGGCTTCCACCTAATTATATCACCATTATCAAGAAATATTTTAAAAAAATTTTATCTGCTTAGATTATCTTTAATAAATCTCGGCTAGTGGGTCTCAATAAGAAGCAACAGAGTTCTGTGTGGTCTTTTTAAAAAGATAAAATGCCCAGGCTCATCCTCAAGTTTCATTATCTCCTGGCAGGGGCAAGAGGAAAGAGAGGAAGCAGGCATCTGGAGTTGTTCAAAGCTTCACAGATGGGCTAATGTTACCGCCAATTAACCACTCCTCTGGCCTCACCTCTCAAACCTTGACCGTGCATTGGAGTCGTCTGGAGAGTGTTAAAGACAGCTGACGCCTGGGTCTCATTCCCACCCCACTCCCCCGCTGCCCAAGATTATGATTTAATTAGACTGGAGTATGGCTTGGGCATCAGAATTTGTTAAAGTTCTCCAATTGGTTCTAACATTCAATAACAATTGAGAACACCTGTTCTAAGCCATGGAAATGCGTTAAGTATTTTTCAGTTGTGGTTGACAAGATCAGAACTTGGCTTTAGGGAAATTAATTTGGCAACAATGTGTAGGGTGGATTGAAGCCCAAAGAAGTTTCAAGGAGAGGCCAGATAGTAGACTGATGGAGCAGAATAAAGTTGACAGTGAGTCCCAAGGAGGAGATAGGCGCGGCTGAGAATGCGGATGAATAAGTAACACAACTTGGGAACCGATTTCAGAGGACGAGCAAATTTGATCACTGAAAGACCTTGTTGATGAAACAACATTGAAACAACCTGTGTATCTAAGTAAGATGCTTTTCCAACTGATACACTGGTGAGTCTCTTCTTAAAATAATTTCTTATTTTGCTGAGGCATAAGCTAAATTTGACATGTCACAACACAATTCATGGCGTCTGCTACTTGTTTACTACACCAGAACTGCATTGCTGAGTTCTCAGCTTAAATCTACAAGAATTTCCGCTGTGAGTGATGTGAATTATGATGTAACAACCATTAATAACCAACAAAATGAGAATTAAATACATAAATTAAGATTATAATATAACAACATCTTAATTACATTGTAGGCACTGTTTTTTGTTACTATGGAAATTTCATAATATAAAAATTAACTTCTGTTAAAATTACTTAACATTATTTAAAATTGAAAAAATATTGGGAGACGGAAATGGAGAGTTGTTCAATGGGTATAGAGTTTGAGTTTGGCAAGAAGAAAACTTTCTGGAGATCTGTTGCACAACTATGTGAATACACTTGACACTACTGAACTGTATACTTAAAAATGGTTAAGATGGTAAATTTTATATGTTTTTTTACTACAATAAAGAAATTTAAAAAGTATCACAAAATCTAAACTAAAATACTAAGCTTTTATATTAATTATCCTCCAACGTCAGAAAGGAAAAAATGTTTAAATGTATATATGCATAGGTTGTTATATATAATGGATTAGAAAAGCAAAATAGAAAACCATTAGAGAAGAATATGTACAAAATCTTTTTTACTACTTAATAAAATTTTGGAAAAAAAATATAAATTCAAACAGTGTCAGTCTCCAAAGATGGCCTCCAACACACAGCACCTCTTGGAGTTCACTCTCTTGTCTAGTCTCCCTCTTATACTGACTCTGGGCTGAGCCTATGACTTGTTTTGACTGATGGAATGCCGTAGAAGTGACACTATGTGAATTCCAAGACTAGGTCTTAAGTGCTCTGCAGCTTCTGCTTTGTCCTCTTGGAATGCTTCTCCTTGGAACCTAGACACCGTGTTGTATGGAAGCTTAAGAAGCTGGGTGGAGAGGGTTACAAGAGAAGAATGGAGGCCCCCAGCTGACATCCACAGCTAAACTCCCAACCAGTGACATCCACCAATGGCCAGTCATGTGAATGAGACAGTTTGGGACCTTCCTCTCATCCCAGCTCTTCAGCTGACACCACGTGAAGCAGAACTATCCAGTTATCACAGATTAGTGGTGCGAAATGATATATTGTTTTTATTTTGTCATTAAATTTTGAAATAGAGTGTTATGTAGCAATAAATAATTGAAACAATTTGCTGCTTAACACAACTATTCCAAAACTTAGTGGCTTAATACAGAAAATTATTACTTCTCACAATTCTGTGGGTTGACTGGGTGATTCTCTTATTTGTCTTGTTTCGGGTCTCTCCCGGGATTGCAGTTGCATAGCTTTGAGCCGAAATGCCTGAAAGGGTCTCACTCGCATGACTGGCCCATGGTGCTAGCTGTTGGCTGGGAACTCAGCTGGGGCTGTCAGCTAAAGATCTCCAATATTCTCCACATGGACCTTTCTACATGGTGTCTTGAGCTTCATCTCTACATATTAGCCAAATTTCAAGGGAATGTTCCAAGAAGAAGGAAGCAGAATTTGCCTGTGTTCTTAAGGCTTGGGCTTGGGAGTCCCAGAATGTCTCTGGTGCCACAAATACGGTCTAAGTACCCATAGGCCTGCCTAGATTCAAGGAATGTGGAAAAACACTCTATGTCTTGATGAGGTGGGAGAGGAATAGAGGTGGAATGCATCTGTGGGGAGGGAACAAACTGATGGTGGTCATCTTTGGAGACAATCTACCACAGCCTGCCTTCTGTACAACATTCATGTATCTCCCACGTAGAAATATATTCATTCTCTCTCCCCAAAGTTCCTCCCCATTGTGGTATCAGCTTGAATTCTAGGATCTCATTATCTGAATCAAAGGTCTCTTCAAGTGTGTTCCTTTAGATGTAGCTGCTCAGATGAGGTTTCTTGGGTACAAAGTCCTGTAAACTAAATGCACAACGTACAATAGTGAAGAAGGGTTAGGACAATTGCAATAGACATACCTAGGAGGGACGGAGCCATAGCAATTCTGAAACGCAGATAGGCACGTGTCACCACTTCCCAACTCTAGGGGCAGGAAATAGTTTTTGATTAGGGCCCAGTTCTGCTCCCTGCGAGTAGTTTTCCTTGAATCTTGAGTCTGCCCTTTGATTCATCTGTCCTTTTGCTTAAGAAATGGCTGGTGTTTGCAACGGAGTAGCTCTCTTGACCTGCTTCGTACAGTTGGGGCCCAGAGGCCTTTTTTTATTCTGAACTGTCTCTAGTACCTATGTTCTAAACTTGTATAAAACTTTGTGGGCTTCCAGTATAGTTTAAAATCTTTGTGGGCTTCCTGTGCATCAAATTAAAATCTATTCTTTTAGCAAAAGCCACATCCACAAATCTCTTTGATATGGGTCCCTCTCCTCTTTAGGCTGAGAGTCAAGCTTCTATATGACAAACATCCTTCAGAATCTTAGAAGCCCTATTGTCTAATGGAAGGTCTTAACAACTGAGAGGGTCTTATGGCTACATCCTTGATCTGATTTTTATTTTCTATCCTGAGAACATGTTTTACAGGATGCTGCATGAATTTGATTTTTTTCCCCTGAGGATAAGTCTTACTACAAATCTTTTCCTGTCTAAATAACCTGAGAATGAGTAACAGTTTACATTCCAAAATTGCAAGTCCTGGGATGAAAATATTTCCTCTGAATTCTTTTTGAAAACTGAACATATCTTCTTTAGCTCAGCTCACCGCTCCTGTAGTTTATCACAGGTAGCCAAAAGATACCAGTTGGCACTTTCAATATTTTCTTTAGCCAGATCCACAAGTTGATCAGGTACCCCTTCTATAATCCACATTATTGCAAAGGACAGTTTTGCTAATTTCTTCTGCCTGTACATAACTTGTGCCCCTCTTTTCTTGCCTCCAGTAGCAATTTCCTCATTGCATGTCCAGCCTTTGTTAATCTTCTAAAGCTCCTACAAGTGTCTGCTAAATTCTGCTAAATTGTTCAGTCCCCAAACCAATGCCATATGTTTTAGAATTTCTTTATGGCAAACTCAGCCTCCAGGCGCTAATTTTGTTCTGCATATCTGTCATTATGTAATAAACCGTCTCAAATACTTAGTGGCTGAATACAATTTAACATTGTCTTTTATAATTCTGTAGTTTGACTAGGCTCAACTGAGAGTTCTTCTGCCAGTCTCACTTGGAGTCCTTCATGCCAGATGGTTGCTGGGGCTGGAGCCCTCTGAAGGCTCAGCTGAGCTGGACCATCCAAGATGGCTTCTTCAGTCATGCACATTGGTGCTCTTCCACATGGTCTCTCTTTCCAAGTGGCATCCCATCCTCCAGAGCCTCCATATGTGGTGTCTCTCTCTTGCAGAATAATTCAGTCTTCTTACATGCTAGTTGGTTTCCAACAAAGGCAGAAAGTTTCAGGTTTTTTTAAGGCTTAGTCGTGACACTGACCTAGCATCACTTCTGACACCTCTATTGATTAAGGTGAGACTTAGAATCAGCTCAGATTCATTCTGGAATCCATACAAGAGTGGAGCCTGAGAGATGAGATTCATTAGGGGCCATCTTTTGAGACTAGCAAAAATTGAAAAGACCCTGAAACTACTAGTTGCATCAGAATGGAGCACACCGTGTGACTGACGAACAGAATGTAAATTTACCTTTACTTTCATGTCAACTGGAAATGAATTTTTAAAAACTTGAAGAGGCAAAACCTGAAGAATCCACTTAACTCAATATGCTTTCCCCTGATCCAGGCATACGACCTTGTAATTTGAATAATAAACAATAGGAGGTTATTATAGCAAACTAGCCCTATCAAATAAGAAAATTTATCTTTCCAAATTACATACAAGATGTTTTAGAAACCTATTACACATAAATTCTTTAAGTGGCTAAAAAACTGCTAGGTCTTGCTTTCTTTATTTTACCTCAAATGATTTTGTATTTTGCTAAATTGAAAGTTCCTTGAGGATGGAAAAAAATTAACTGAAGAATGAAAATGTATAAAAAGATAATCAAAATTTATCATATAGTCTTAGCAGTCATAAGGAGAGTAAAATGACTTTGTCAAAGGCAGAATTCTAAATGGTCCCCAAGGTCGCTGCCAATTAGTATACATATCCTGTGTAATCTCCTCACTCTGAGTATGAGCATGAATTGCGAATATGATAGAAGAGTTACACTATCATTAGATTACTGTAGCTGACGTTAAGAAAGGGAAATTGGTTGGCCTGATCTAATCAGGTGAGCCCTTAAAAGGGACAAGGCTCTTCCTGAAAGTGGAGATTTAAAGTGTGAGAGGCATTTGATATAGGAAGAGCTCTGTTGCTGGCTTTGAAGACAGAGGGGACCATGTAGCGAGGGACTGAGAGTGGCCTCTAGGAGCTAAGCATGGCCCTGTCTGAGAACCGGCAAAAGAATAGGGACCTCAATCCTACAACTATAAGAAGCAGAATTCTGGAATTACAGAATTCTGACAACTGAATTCAAGGAGGGAGGGAACTGGAAGAGGACCCTGAACTCCAGGTGAGGAAGCTTCAGTACCTTCGTTTCAACCTTGGGAGAGCCTGAGCAGAGAACCCTGTTGTGCTGTGCCTGGACCTCCGACCTACAGACCTGTGAGCTAATAAATGGGTGTCATTTTAAGCCACTCAGTTTGTGGTAATTTGTAATGCAGCAATAGAACACTAATTCAATAATTAGTTTTCATAAGACTTCAAAAAGAGTATGCATTTGAAATTAAAATCTGATTTGAAAAAAACATGAAGGCTGAAGAGACTCCATGGGGAACAATGTTGGCTCCTGTTGAATGTATGTACATATGACTTAGATTTTGGCAAAACAGTGTCCAACACAAGAGGATCATCCAAGAAGCTTTTTGAGTGTGATATTGGGGATTCTATTCCTTTGGCAGAAACCATAGCCAAATCTGCTAACATTATAGCAGAACGTTTAAACAGAAAATAAACATTAACACAAAATATTACTACACGTCATTTAGAGGATGAAATACAAAACCAAGTGATCAAAGTTACAGTAGACGTGATGAATAAAATAATTTTGAATAAGATAATACATTTTAAATATTGCTTAATTATTTTAGATAAAACTGCTGACATAAGCCATATAATTCAGGTAATTATGCTTGGATTTGTGGATCCCCAAATTGAAAAAATTTCTATATTTGAATATTTGAGGAATTTTGTCTAATAGATAATAGGGCTAGTAATATGTTGTTTGGATATTTCTATACAATCCTGTGTCACTGAACAACGGGGACACATTCTGAGAAATGCGTAGTTAGGCAATTTTGTCATTGTGCAAACATCATAGAGTGTCCTTACACAAACCTAGATGGCATAACCTACTACACACCTAGGCTCTATGGTACTAATCTTATGGGACCACCATCACATATGCAGTCCCTCTGACCAAAAGGTCATTACGAGGCATGTGAATGTAATTGCTTCAAGTCTGGGAAATCACTAGAAAGACTCACAAGACTCAATAGCCGCTTCTGCTTATGGTTAAGGTTTATATGGCAATGAATAAGAGCAAACACAGCAGGAAAAAGATATATGGGTGGAATACAGATAGGCCAGGAAGGGCTTCTAAATCTTTCCCCATCTGAAGCCACACAGGATGTGCTTTCTCTGTGGCAGAGAACCACAGCGACGTGTGTGGAGTGTCTATGCCTGGAAAGCCTGTTCAAGTCTCAGGCGCTGAGGCTTTTATGGGGTGCTGATCACACAGGTATATGCTGTGATTCAACCAGCCACGGTAACTGAAACTTGGCCCCCAACAATGAAAATAGGTATAACTCATCAGTCTTGATGCTTGTGGAGAGCAACCTGACCGATCGGTAGAGCACGGTCAACTGCTCCAGATGTAGACACACAAACATTTCAACACTTTATCTAAAGCACAGTTGGAAAGTCAACACAAAAACTCAGGGGCAGTATGTGACGATCTTTTAGAAATTATTGAGGCATTAATACATTCTAGAATACAAGCAAAAGTATACATTTGAAAAAGCAAATGTTATTAAATTTATTTTATCCATGTTAATTTGACATGATATTTTAAGTGAAATTAATGTTATAAGCAAAAGAAGTCAGGAAACAAAATTCAGTGCACATAAAGACTTTGAAATCATAAAAGACACCAAGAAAGTTTTGAAGAAAAAGAAATCGTGTTTATGAAAAATGCATAACTGACGCTAAATAAATGACAGTGTATTGATATTAATGCCACCTTGTTTACATAGAAAACACTAGAATTATTAAGAAGATTTATCTCACCTATAAAATCACAAGATCTGTCTCACGCATGAGCCAAAACTAAATTTCAAAATCAATTCTTTTCCAATATTGGAAATAGCACTATTTTTAAAAGAAAGGGTCACTGTATCAAAAGAACATCATGGCCTTTTCAATGCTAGATGACCAAAGTAATGTGCAGAATTATTGTAACTATGTAAACATTTCCAACTGAGATGGAATGCTGGCCATGGTAAGGAATGTGATATTGACGGGCAGCAACATGTTAGCTTTTTCCTAAAATCTATTTTAAGTCCCATTGTAATACAGCACAATTTTGAGGAATAATTTCCTGGACTCATTTCTGAAAACCTTTTTTTAATATTACAGAATGTACGTAACTTTGCCAAAATTGGTCAGCGGTGGAGAATGTGGCCCCTCAAAATTTATCAAAAATGACATAATGTCTACAATGTCACATGAATGTCTAATCAAATAGCCGTTTCTGTAGGAAAAGATATTGGAGCTAGTTAATGTTGAGACTATCAAAAAGAATCTTATTTCTATGAAAGGGAATATGTACAATAATTTTATAATAAATTATTATATTCTAGTAACTTTGACTCCCTCATTATTGCAAATGAAATTTAGATTTTATGTTAATTGATTGATTTGCATAAAATATACAGAATAACTTAATTTTTTTGTAATTATTATTTTTCCGTCTCCCACTCCCTGTGCCCAAGTCTATGGCAGCTCCAACTTAATTTTTTGATGGTCTTAATCTTTCAAACAGAAGAGGGTAGGGTTTTCTTCAGCAAAGTTCCTAGAAAATGAAGACACTTAAGAGTAGTTTTGTGTTTGTGGTTGTGTTTGAGAACTGGAGGGCAGTGTGGTAGAACACATCCCCTGGAAATCAGAGCCTTGACTTTTCTCCAAAAAGTGGCAATAGAGGTGGAAAAGTAATGTTTCTTCTTCCTATTCTGATATAAAAAACACTACAGATTATCCTGCAATGAACGCATTTAGCTCCTCTACCTACGACAATGCCACCAAAACAACAGAAAAGATAACAGAATATGATAAATGAAGAAGGGGACCATCAAAGGAACAGGAACTTGGAACAATTCCTACAAGACAGAAATCAGATGGGCTTATACTGATGAAGCATTTAGTGAAGAGAAGCCACAAATCAAAATAGGTGTAGCTGTGTGAGAGGACAAGTAGAGATTGGAGCTGCTTTTCCTAGCAGTGCCATGAGGGCGCCCATAGCTCCCAGCCTCTCTGGACAGGCTGAGGTAGAGCCTAGGTCGTGAAAGGACTTGGCACTGGGAATCACGCCAACCCACTCCCCCATTCCCCAAGAGACTGAATATATGAGTGGACAATGGCCAGACCACGTTCAGAAACAGAGCTCTGAACCACAACCTCAGCAAGCTGCCCAGAAAACCAATCCCCTTGTCTACAGTGTCCGTCCAGCCCAGGAAGCCAGCCTGCTTTCGCTGGTAACAATCCAGGAGCTAAACAATCGCTTCCCTGACAATTGGCCCCAAATGGCCAGGATTTGAATAATAATTGACCACTTCCCTAATTTCTGTCCCCATTTCCAACTCAGAATCAACCAGAGAAAGCCAAATATGTACCCCAACCAATCGCATAGGATGCCTCACTCCTATTTAACCCAACTGTAGCTTCCCCACTCCTACAGCCTCCAGTCAGCACCCCTGAAGCCTTCCCTTTTTTCCATTATAAAGCTTTCCACTCCTCTACCTGCCTTGAGTCTCTGCCCAAACTCACGTGATGGTGGCTGACTCCCACGCAGCTCTGAATAAGTAGCCTTTGCTTTTCTCACTTGGTTGATCTTCACTTATTTCCACAACCCCCAAAACAACTCTCCAAGACAAGTGGATGCCTGCTTCAGAGAGCTCCCACATGGAGGCCAAGAGGCGTAGGGGAAAGCCCAAGTGAGCTTCCAGCTCCGCCACTGGCCCAGCGGGAAGAAAAATAAAGACGGCTCCACCCGATCGTGGATTACAGGAAAGCCTCTACTTCAGAGACGACTGTGACGGCTGCATCCTGCTGCTTACTATCCACAAAGGTCTGGTGGCAGTGCACTGGCCGTCTGCCCAGCCCGTCCACACACTCGCAGCACCTCGGAATTGGCCCTCCCATTAACCCTGCTCCATGGTTTGTAATTTCCCTTCAAATACTCCAGCGTGGACAGTGTGAGATATCGATAGGAACACTCAGGGATAGGTCACTTGACATTTGAAGTGCATTTTCCCTAATCAAGGATACACACTTCAGAAGTAGTTGGTAAGCATTTGAAACCCTCTAATGAGGAGACCTCCCTTCAGAGGCTACTGCTATAGGCTTCCGTTGTTTGCGTCTGCGCTGTAAGGATTGTTCACCAGCACAATAGCTGTTAGAATTAATTTGTATTATTAAAATGAGTGGGGCTCAAGTTGTGTGATTTGCTTAGAAATATTCTATGGGAGCGTCTGCCTTTGCACGGACTGAGACATAAGAATCTGATGAGCACAGCTGCCTGTACCTTTCAAAACTCTTATTCCAGGGCTCCAAAGAAGACCTGGGCACACCACTTCAGAAAGTCACCTGGTCTGACTACATCAGCTAAATCCTGCTGCCAGAATATCATCCCAGCCAGTGAACCTTTCATGCCAGGTAGTCACTGAGCTTTTAAAAACAGATTGGGTAGCTGTTATTGTGCCAGCTTGCTACAAGCCATTCATGTGGCTAACGCACCCCGAGTCTTGCTTTCCTGGTAACAGACACCGACAGTAAGGTTGTGAAGTGGTTGTCTGATTCTCACCTACTGTAGCCCCTGGAAACTACTGACGTGTCCATAAGAAGCTAGCTCAAATGGGAGATCAGCTCAGACTAGGGCATCTAACTCAAGGGGAAGGGCGTGTTTGGGAAACATGTCTACACAATGTCTGAGAAAATCTATGCCATTGATCAATACTGATCAACAACTTTCCTAACTTATCAAAATCAATAGACAAGCAAGGTCATCAGGCAGTGGAAGAAAGCACACAGGATCCTCTGAGCGTTACTCAGAGGGTTAAATCGACCCCGTGTGTTAAGTGTTTAGTGCAGTGTCTGTCGCTGGCTCAGTTCTCCAAGTGGTGATTATTACTTCTAATAATTAAATGTCATGTCTGAGAAATAGTCAATGGAGACCCTGAAGTTTCATCTATTGTCAATAATTCTCACATGAATTCAACAACTTTTTCAAACTTCCTCCTATATGGTAGGCGTTGGGGGTATAGCAGGGAACAACAGAAAAGACCTGCCTGGCACGTCTTAGGGTGGAGACGCTCCAATAACAACTAAGTACACAGGACAGGGGAGTGATTTGTGCTGCAAATCCACATGCAGAGCTGGCTCAGGGATGGAGAGGAAAGGGACAAGGATGAGGAAGGGGAGATGCTGTAATTAGCGTGTTTCGGGCAGACCCTTCTGTGGAAGTCACATTTAAGCAGGGGTATAATGATGTGAGGGAGCAAGTCATTGCAAGATCTAGGGGAAGAGCACTCCATCCTCCAGGGGTGAAAACAGCAGGTGCAAAGGGCCTGCGGTGGGAGTGGACTAAGAGTGTTCAGGAAGAGCTGGAGGGCTGGTGAGGCCCAGGCACAGCGCGGGAGAAGGAGTCTGGAAGGAAATGAGAGAGGGCAGCCCTGGCCATTTCTGTAGGGCCTGGAGGCCACGGTAAAGAGTTTGTATTGTATCCTAAATATGATGGGAGGCCAGTGAAGAGTTAGAACAGTTTACATTTTTAAGAGATCAACTCGAAGACATTTCAGTCATCCAGGGAGAGAAGATGGCGGCTTGACCCAGGCATTAGCAATGAAGGAGGTTACAAAAGGGCAGGTTAGGGATGTGTTTGGAAGACAGAGCTGGTGAGTTTCTATGGATTGAGTTTGAGATGCAAGAGAAAAAGAGAAATTAAAGATGGCTCTAAGATTTTGGACCTGAGCAAGGAGATGAAAGACGGTGTCCTTTACAAAGATAGGATGAGAACAGGGGAGAGCCACTTGGGGTGGGGCAGAAGGGCATGTGGTGGTCCCAGCGCCAGCTTTGGGCATGTTGCAGGAGTTCTTTGCAAAAGTCTTGATACCAGAAAAGTGACCATTCAGATTTGACAAGAGTGAGATTCAGAAAAGGAGAAAGTGTAAAGTCAAATGGCCAGAGAATTGGACCCTAAAAGGACTGAGGCGGAAATGTCTGGTAGCAGTTCCCCAAGGCTCTGGGGAAGGAGGAACATGGGCTATTATTTACACGGCGTTGTGTGATAACTGTGATTTACAGAATATGCAAGTGACTGGGTCACAGATATTAACATGGAAGCATCTCCAGCCCTCCTCCCCATGACCTTCTGAGGAGGACTCTGAAGGGAGCTGCCTCACTCCTGTGCTTTTTGATATCGATCAGGATAATCAATGAAGAGACGATTTGGCAGGAGCTGAGAAAAGAGAGGCAAATTTACATTGGAAAGGGCATGAGCCCAAAGAGTAAATCTTGAAGTGAAGAAAGGGGACAAGAAGGCTGATAGGAGAAAGGAGGCAGAGTGGGCAGTCCCAGCAGCCCTCAGTGAATTTCCATGAGACCACGTGGGATGCTCAACTGTCTGTCTTCTGCAAAAATAGCCATATCCTACAAGTCGCTCTTGGTGGGTATAGGCTGCATTTCTAAAAGCGTTACTCATTTTTACCTGTTTATGGGTCTTTTTTTCAAGTTTTGTCACCATCATAAATTGGGTTTATAGAAAAAAGTGAACATTCAAAATAAAGCTACTATTTATGAAAAAAGAGGTTGTTACCTGTAATGACTCTCAATTAAGGATATTTTAAGACGTTGAATAATTTCAAGAGATGAAAATAGAAACCTCAGTAAAATTATAAACTTTCCATTATGTTCTGCTAATGTTGGATTATTAAAACAAACAAATAAATGGGAAGTATCTTAGAAATGAGGAATGTTCCTAGAAAATAATCGAGAATCTTTCATTCAGTTTTGCCTTAAGAAGGAAATAATGACAATAGCTAATATTCATTGAGGACACAGTATGTACTAGGCACTGTTCTCACTATGTTCATTTTATGGATGAGAAAGCAAAGACCCAGAGAGCTTGAGCAGCTGACTAAGGTCACACAGGTAGGAAATAGCACAGCTGTGAAAGTGACTAGACTTTTATTCTAGTCTAGTCACTTCCCGGAATCGTGAAACTCTGACCCTTTCCTTCCATGCCAACTTGAATAAAATTCATAGAACAAACCAAAGCAGAAGCAAAAACAAAGCCTTTGTCATTTATCAACCAAAATTTCATTCGGTAAGTAACTTTGCCAATAGATGGCAACGTTGGCTCAGAAAAGTGTGACCAGCACAATGCAAGGGATCCTTAGAGAATCTTCCGGCACGGGAACAAGGAGCAGCTCTTTACCGCGTTTTCAAAGAGGGTTTTGCTCTTGTTTACATAGTGACACTGTTGTGTGAGTATTTTATGATCTCTCTCTAACCTCCAAACATTAAATTTAGACTTGGAGCAAAGGAACATCCTGGAAACACAAGATTTCTGAAGTAACAATTTGGTTGGACTCACTTTGTCAGAGAGAAACAGTGCATGCATGAAAATAGAAATTAAGTTTGCTTATAGGTCATTTCAAAAATCACCTAATACAACCCCAACTTGCTGCAGTTCCCCAGGGTGTGTCTTCTTATTCGCTGCAATGAGTCAGTAAAACCAACCTTGCTTAAGTACAAATGTTCTTGGTGGCCTTTGGCTAAAGGGCATTGACACAACTCAGGAAACTTCTTTTTCTCAGTAATGTGTAGAATTATCGCTTCTTTCAACTGCTTGAGTTTCTGTCAGGGAACCCTTAATTCACATCGTGAATGCCTATTCTCTACCTTAAAAAAAGGCTTCCGCACTTCACTAGTTAGATTTTATGCACAATGAAGTCTCTATTGCTTCAAATGTGCATATTAAATTTTTTCTGCATTTTTAAGCTCATTTAAAGTGTTTAGCTATGTTTCTACTTTCAATGTCTCACCATACTTTTTTTCTGTTTTAATTTTAGCCTCGTCTCTCCTTTTAACTTTCTGGTCTTATTTCACATAGGCCATGTCATTATGAATCTTACTGAAAATTGCAATTTTTCTTCTGGGCTCTATAATAAATCATTTTTAGAGATTTTCTTTTTTTTGAGTCTTTGCTATTGTAAGTCTCTCCTCTTGTCCTGTAATACACTTTCAAAACCTCCATGCTTTGTAGGGATGTGTGTGGTAGATTAGAGTATTGCTAAAAAAAACATTCTCCTCTATAGTGGAATACACAAATTGAGTGCAGCCCAGAACAGTCAATCCCTACGTGACCCACAGGTCCGTGAGAATAAATATTTATTGTTGTATGTCACTAAGACTTTGTGTTTGTCATGCAGTAATAGCTCTGGATCCGCCATGTTTTCTCCTTTGTTAGCTTGCATATTCATAGCCCCATGATGGGTAACTATCCAGATCCAGCATTTGCTAAATTGGGTGGATGGATGTCCTTGGTTTTACTTTTTGACAATTGGGTGCTAGCTGAAATGTCTCTTTAGATCTGCAACTGTTTAATAGGTTAGTATACTCAGCTCCCAGCCCAAATTCTAGCAGCTGACAAAGTGCCTTCGTCTAGTTTGTTCTGTCGAACTGATGGGATTTTATTCCATCTGCTGTACCAGTTTTCCGACAAGGAGCACAAAAAGAATATGAAAAATGATCCCCTCCAGAGCTGGCACACTCTGCCTAGAGCACTTTACTTATAGAAATTACATGACCCTAGATTCAACGCGTCCCCTCTTTGTCCAGTTGTCTTCCTCCAGTTGCAGTCCTTAACTGGACAGACGATGAGAGGCACTGAAAGGAGTATGCGAATGGCGGACAGAGGTGGCATGGCAATGTGGCTGCAGCTACAGAGGCGAGGGAGAGATGCCTGGGTTTATGTCTAGTCCAGGCTTGCATTTCTGGGCCGGGGCAGGTGATTTGAAAGGTGTTAGGGTTGTTCAGTTTCCTGTGTCACAGCACGGGCTAGGTGTTTCAACCCAGGTCATCCCCTGGAGTTAAAGAAAATTTCTCTTAGAGTCTTACTTTTCAGAGCTGCAAACTTTCACATATTTCTCTTAAGAATTTTAATAAAATGCAGAAGGAGGAAGGGTCAGAGGCCCCTCCGTAGATGCCATTTTAAATTAGGGAATAAAAATAAATGCAGTGATATAACCGGAGTATATGTTCCTTATGGGCAGAGACTAATCTTACATTTCTTAACTAATTCATAGCGTGGTATCAGCACATAATAGTTGTTCAATAAGTTTTCTCTGCTGGATAAACTCAGTTGGATCTAAACCATAGATGCTCCCTAATTATCCAATTGGCATTTCTTTGCAACAGAGAAAGGAATTTCATACACATTTCTATGGTCAAAATATCCTGCTGTTCAGATATCAAGCCAATTCACTATTTACTTGATGTCACTAAGTACCAGCTTCATAAGCTTATTGAGAAGATTAAATGAGGATTGCTTTAGCAGTCAGCATAATGCCGCTCGAACTGCAAGTTTGTCTTATAGTTAATTTAAATATTAACTTTTATTCTAAGCCACTTGTGATGTAACGTTCCTCGATGGTAGGGCTTTGATGCTTTTCTGCAACCCTGTAGCCCTAGCATCTAGGCACTTGGGGTACATTCGTTGAATGAATGAATGGATTAGCGAATGAACAAATGAGGCCACACTCAGCCCTGACTAAGTTCTCTGCCACCCACTTTGGGAGATCAATCACAGGCTGCTGTTATCTGTATTCGAAACTGGCAAGTTGTTCTACAAGTTTATCTCTTGGTGGCACCAACACAGGTAATGAAACCCTGAACGATTGACCTCAAAATAGGTCCGATCGGCCAAAAGGAAATTCCTGCTAAGTCAAAGGAGAGCTTCCCTGTCTAAACTTGTTTGTGATTTACAGCCTCATGGCAGGCATTAGCAGCAGGTAATTCCATACAAATTAGTCCTTGGGGCTTAAAGCTGCTTAGAGAACTTCCCTTTACTCTTTGAATTCAATTTTGATTCTCTGAAATATTCAGTGAAATATTTTGACTCCCTGAAATATTCAGCATTTATGGCAACGTTGACATGGGTTCATTACAAAAGCGATTTTAGGTATTATTAGTGGAAAACGCAGGTTGAGCAATGAACTCCAGCACCTGGGGAGAATCAAGCCAGTAAAGATTTAAAAACAACATTTACGTTACACAAGACAAGTCATGAAGGGAATTTCTATTAACTGATCTGATCTTATTTTATGATTCTTCCCCTCCGTGAATTTGCAACATAATGAAGGGATTTAAAATTTAATTACTTTCTAGCTTTTAAGCCCCATGATTTTATAGTTTTGTTCTGGGTTTGATGCTCTTATTCTGTGGTTGGGTCCTTATCAGTTTCCCAGGGTTGCCATAACATAGTACCACTAACTGGGGGGGGGGGGGGGCTTAAACCACAGAAATGTGTCGCCTGACAGATCTGGAGGCTGGAAGTCCAAGATCAAGGTGTCAGCAGGGCCGTCTCACTCTGAAGGCTCCAGGCAAGGAGGTGTTCAGGCCTCTCTCCTAGCTTCTAGGTAGTTCCTTGGCTTATGGCAGCACAAGTTCAGCCTTCACATGGCGTTCTTTCTGTGCAAATCGTGTCCAAATTTCCCCTCCCTATAAGGACGCCAGTCACATTGGGCTAGGGGCCCATGCTACTTCAGCATGGCCCCATCTCAACCTATTTCCACCTGCAATGACCCCATTTCCAAACATAGTCACATTCTGCAGTATATTCAGTATATGAATGGGGGGACACAACTCAACTCATAACAGGTATTTCAGTGACTCTTAGCTGGAAGGAGAGACTAGACAGAGGCTAAAGCTGTAACGGGTACAGCAGCGGCGGGTGCTTCCACTAGACGTGTGGTCATTTTTGCAGTTTGGAGAAAGTTTGCTTTTGTTTGTGCTCGGGCATGGTTACAGAGCAGCCATGTTTTTGTCCTGATCCATCGTGGTCACAGACGGCCTTGTCTGGTGTTGATGTTCTGTGAGACTGTTTTTGTTCAAGAAAAGGACAAAACTTAGCGGAGGGTGCCAGCCGTGCCTGTGAGCAAAACCGAGACCTGACTGGCAGTGCCAGGCCAGCTCCCGCGACCAGGCTGCTCTTGCCACCCCCAGACTCCTGTTGTGGCCAAGGGCGGTGAAATTGGGTCGCAGGACCTTAACCGGTGATTTCCAGATCCTCACCATGTCTGAAATTTTTCTGATTAGCAGGTTTTCCAGAGAACATAGTCCCTATTTTTCTATGTGAACTATTTCAGACTTCAAATTTAGCTCTTACATAACTCTCCTTTGAGCAGTGTGAAGTTCCTTTTCATTCCTCCAAAGAAATGCCAATCTCACCCTAGTTTAAGACTTGCCAGTAGAAAGACAAACTGGAAAATGTACTTTCAAAATATATGAAGTAGTCAATCCTCGCATTTTATATTTAGAGAAAGGCTGTTCCGTCTCACGGAGAGTCAAGAGCGGAGGGCTGTGCTTTGAAAAGCTCCGTATATTTTTGTTTCTTGAAAGTTCTGAATTACCGTGACAGCGAGAATTGTGTCTTTCAAGTGTTTCATCAAGGGTGAACGGAGAGACGCTGGGCTTGGTCACTGTGCAGAATCTTTTAAATAGAAACCATGCAAACCTCCAGACTTATCAGTTAGCCAAAGGATAAACGTCTCTTCCAAATCAGGATTGCAGGAATGAGGTTTATTTTATTACTGAGTGCTGAATCAGCGGCCTCACCACGTTTCAGCTACAGATTGGACAAAAATACAATTTCGGACAGAAATTCTCTGGTTTGATGAGATTTATCAACGGGGAACATTCTGGACAATGGCAAAGTTTAGGATTAAAGAACGTTCATGATCAAGACGTTGTTTCTGGAGTAAATGTCGTTGTTTTGTTGAGTTGTACTTAGTGTTCCCTTAAAATATGTGACTAGGAAGAACTTCATTAAACTCTAAAAATCACTTCCCAGGCTTCTTCACTTACGCTGTATTCTTTGCACATTGTTGCCGATTAAGGACCTGGTTCCGCTTTAGTAAGATGTAAAATGATGGTTTGTCTTTTTAATCCCCACTCTTCCTCCGCTTCCTCCCCACACCCCTCGGAGGAAGTTCTATAAAAGAGTTTTGAGAAGCCAGACTGTTTTTCAATCTTCTGCTGTGTACTTCTGTGGCTAAAGCATTAAAATTCCAAAACAAAACAAGATTCTGCCAATCCTAATCTCACTCACCCCCCGCCCTTCTGGGCAAACCTCAGACATTTTATTGGCAATCGGTCCATGATCCCAGAATTGATAGATTCATTTTACCATTGGTCTGAATTAAATACGACAGGGATGGTAAACATTCTGCAGTGAAAGTTTTGGCATCATCATGTAGTCTGAACCTTCACATAAGCAGTTTCGTGCGCTGTTGTGTTTTGGGTACCCTCACCCGGAGGCGGTGCGATGGGGCTGAAAGAACACGGCCTTGGTTCAAATTAGGCCTTCATCCCCTATGGCCTTAGATAATTGCACAGGGACTCAGTTTCCTCAGCTGTAAAGAGGGGATAGAAAGACAGTTTGTGAGGATCCAAGGAGATAATGGACGCCAGGCATCAAATATTAAATAGTAGCTTTCTTCTTTTCTTTTTTTTCTTCCTTACATAAGTATGGATTAATTATATTAATCCTATAACAGAAAACACTTATATAGTGCTCATTGCACCAGGCACTGTGAAATACAGATATTTCATTTAAGAGGTCAAAGATCACACAAAGGAAAGCCCCTTAATTCTCCCTTTGATGGCCCTTTCCGCTCCTTCCATGGGCCTCGCCTCCTCTTCGCCTGAGCTTTCCCACGTCCTTATCCCTGTCAGCTTCAGCTTCCTCCTCTTCTGCCTCAACTCGGCTCCTGTCGAGCCCAGACATTCACGGCCCTCAGCTCACCCTCTGGTGAAATGGTTCTTAAATCTTGGATGTCATGGACCAATACACTTTTATTTCCATAGTGTGGACCGTGATCAAGTTGCCCAGTTTCTATGTCAGGTGGGGAAATTGAAAAAAAAAAAAAAAAAAAAAAAGCAACTACTATCTATTATCACCAACATTCATGTTTTTTTTAATGGATATTTCAATACCAAACAATAGTTGGAAGAACACAATCCCAGAATAAAGTCCTTTACAGTGAGTGACTTTACCTTCATGAAAAACTCTCTGCACAGTTTTTACTTTTCTCATTTTGTTTCAGTCTGGTGAAAATTTGGGTCCAGAGGCTGGCATTAAAGATTCCTTTCTACTTTTCTCGCCTCCTCTTCCTCCCCCTCCCTTTTCTTTTCCTCCTTCTTTTTTCTTTCCCTCCCCTCTTATCAAAATATAGCTGCCTCGTGCTACGGTTCTTGAAAGCCTGCTTCGTGACAGGAATTGATTTAAAAAGCCAAATTTATGGTGGAAAATAGCTAAAGACCTTACCGTTCCTTTAAAAAATTTTCTATCTACTTATTGTTTCAAATAATGAAGATGTTTTATAGGCTCATGAAACTCAAAATTTAGGAGGCAGAAGAGGATTGATTTGACTTGCGAGTTCAAAGATGTCATTAAGGACCAGCATCTCTCTTTTACTGTTCCAACTGCGTAAATCTGGCTCCCCTTCGTGCACAAGATTGTGGCAAGTGATATCCGGCTGACCTCTCTCTTCATCCGCGTCCAGGGAGAAAGCCCGTCCACGGATACGTTTATGGTTACATTTCGATGCCGGCCTTCCTGGCGGCAGATCTGTTTTGAAAGTCATGTTGAGTCAGACATGTCTCTCAGCAGGCAGCTGCCTGGGCCACCAGAAGGCCCACTCTGAAGGAGAACATTAAGAATTGACTATTTTATAACTGGCCAGAGTCCCAGCTTTCCAAAAAAGACTTCTTTCTGTCCTCCTACAATTACTGAGCTCTGGTGCTAAATCATCAATGTCACGTGAGGAGAAGCAAGAGTTAAATGTTATCTTTCATCCCCCTCATCAGCGCTGAATTTTAAACCAAGCCACCCAAAAGGCCGATTATTTAAATTGTAAATGCAATTTTAAAAAGGTAAAAAGAATTTTTAGAATACATATTGGCATTTGATTCTTAATTCTGTAGGAAATGTGAAGGAGGAGAGTTGTTTTTCCTCCTTTCGTTTCCTAAGAAACTAGATTCTGACTACGTGCTCCACAGCTTCAGGGATATTCTTATCGCAGAACAGAAGGTGGGCGTCTCTCAGAATAAGCCCTTCTTGCCCCACTGACCTTTTTGTCCTGAGAGTCTGGCCCATTGAAGGAGGCTGGTGGAGGAGCTAGGACTGGCCAGAAAAGGATGCAGGGGCTGTTCGTTCCAGAGCCTGAGGAAGAACAGATAGTTTGGGGTTCACGACGGGTGGGGGCTTGAGCCCTAAGAGGACATCAGACCTCCCTTATGAGACGGCTCACCATTGATGGAGAAACTGGATACTGATGTCAAGGGGGTGTACTTATTCCCTTTCTTTCTTTTTTTTTTTCGGTGAGGAAGATCAGCCCTGAGCTAACATCCATTGCCAATCTTCCTCTTTTTGCTTGAGGAAGACTGTCGCTGAGCTAACATCTTTGCCAATCTTCCTCTATTTTTTGTATGTGGGACAATGCCATGGCATGGCTTGATGAGCGGTGTGTAGGTCTGGTGCCAGGGATCCAAACCTGTGAACCCTGGGCCACTGAAGTGCAGCAGGGGAACTTAACGACTATGCCACCAGGCCAGCCCCTTGTTCCCTCTCTTGACGTTTGCTTCTCTATGGAGAGACCTCCATGGGAGTCAAACACCTGGGCTCTCTGCACCCGTAACTCAGGTCCCCCCGGGGGAGAGAAGCAACTGCTCTGATGAGCGAGCTTGGAGAAAACACCAGGCCTGCACATCCCAGGTCTTCTCCACTTTTCTCTGCTCCACTCTGCTGTCGGTCTCCAGGCTCTGCCTCAAAGGAGGGGAATGCAGTTGCCCGGAGCAGCCTGGGCTGGATGGGTACACCAGTCCAGCTGGTGGGTGAACTTGTGGAGCTCTGGAGTTTAGTGCTAACAAACCACTTGGCCATTCTCCCCAGAAGAGCTTCGTCAGGATCTACAGCGGTATTTTGATCTCCTTCTGCACTATTCCTGCCTTGGTCTCTCAGCTGGTCCTGACCTCAAGCAGGGGAGACAGGACGTGCCATATATTGACCCCTTCAGATACCAACGACTAAGAATGATGGCTTTCGACACCAAAGTAACAGATCCTCCTGTCCATTTAGAATAGCCATCAAGCATTCATTCATTTATTCAACACACGTTAGTTGACTGGCTGCGATGGGCGAGGCACAGTTCTCAGCAGTGGGAACACGGCAGATGAGTTTCTTAACCATGGCAGTGATGTTGTGAAGACTAGAAACCTTTTCTGTATTTGAGGGCGCGAAGGAACTCTTCAGAGCCTTCATGACACACCCAAAACACGGTCAATGTATTTCATTTATAGTAAATAGTACAATCTTTCTCACAAATAAGTACTGTAGATCACATTCAAAATTGCTACTAATAATTCAAATTTATTTTTGAAAGGGTAGCTGTTATGAGAGATTTGGAGGGTGTTAGGAAGGGAAAGCACAGGGCCTTCCTTTGAACTATATGGCCGTTATATGGACACAGTAAAAGTTGATAATTCTTTTGCGTAAAGCTACTCCATCACTTGGGGAAAAAACCCCAGCTCGAGTAAATTAGGTTCAAAGAGAGGAAGGTTGAATGTTTAAAAAAGTAAAATAAGGGGCTGGCCCCGTGGCCGAGTGGTTAAGTTCGCGCGCTCCGCTGCAGGCAGCCCAGTGTTTCGTTGGTTCAAATCCTGGGCGCGGACATGGCACTGCTCATCAAACCACGCTGAGGCGGCGTCCCACATGCCATAACTAGAAGGACCCACAACGAAGAATATACAACTATGTACCGGGGGGCTTTGGGGAGAAAAAGGAAAAAATAAAATCTTTAAAAAAAAAATAAATAAATAAAAAATAAATAAAAAAGTAAAATAAAAGGCTAAATGTAGTGCTCTGTTCTCTCCATACAAAAATTGTTAAAGATTCTATATAGAGAAATAAATCCAAATATGTTAATTCAATCGTTGTCAGATTTAATGTAATCCTTAAATAGCTGGATGGCCAAAATACCATATAGCTGAGGAGTGGATCTTACTCAACGTGCCAGAATAGCAGCATCAAAAAATATCGTCCTCAAGACCTTTGAAAAAAGCATTGTAGTCCCTGTACCTTGCTCATTTCAGAGTCTCTAAGGAAAAGGATTTGAAGAACTTAAAATGTTAAAGATTATAATTATTCTCACTTTTAATTCTTGTCTTTGACTAGGCCAAAATGCCAAAAGCATTTAAAATTTTTCCGTTTTCTCCTCATTCACCATAACGTTTGCCAAATCCAAAAGTGGAGAGCAAGAAATAGCTTTAGTTTTGTTAAGATTTTTGTTTTAATATGTGGACGAAAAAAGGCATATGGCTGTGCCAATTCCTACCCGCTCTAATTCCAGAGAGTTGGGTTTAGTTTGCATAATAGCTGCCACAAAACTGGTTCCTTGGCAAGTAGCTCGGGCTCTCAGCAAAGTCATGAGATGGACAAACTCTCTCAGCCCGCCGGAGTCAACCTTCCTATGACCTGGGCCCGGCCCCACCCCCTATTCCTCGTGGTCTGCCCATTTCCCTACTAGGAAATCCCAAATTTAGGTTAGTGGCTCTCCCCAAGTAAATTTTAACTTTAAGGATATGCAGATAACAAATGCAAATGAACATAATGAGATCTGAAAAGGCTTCCACATGATTCTGTGTCTACATCTGTATCGTGATGTCACTTCGTGCCATATTTATTTGTTCTCACGTCTGACTCTCCCATCGGACTTAGAATTGTGCAGCACAGGCTCGCTCTTCTTCACGTTGTAGCCCCCACGCCCAGCCCAGATCACGATGCACAGTAGGTGATCCACCTATTTTTAATGAAGTAATCCTGAAGGACTCTCGCCACATCTGGACACTTTGACCACATACGTGTTGTCTTTATTCATCTAAATTGCTATCTCTAATTCCAATGTCATCTTTCTTCAAAAGGTATGTTTGAAAGTTGGATCTGAAGGAGCAGAATGGAGATGAAACCTCCTTGGGGTGCAAGCAGGAAACAGCTCTCGTCTTTCTCTTCACTGCCCTCACCCACCACCGGTAGAGGTATTTCTTCTCTGCCTGCTGGATAAAATCTGAGACAGGCTCCAAGAATCTTAGAATAACGATCAGAAAATAAAAAAGACCTCCAGTTACTCCTAGTCATGGTAACAGCTTTATTTCAATATCAATATCTAGATCCATGCATAGTAAGATCTCCGAACCTTCTTAAGGGAAAGCTTCTTCCTTATCCAGTTCAGGCCGCCTTCAGGCTGGAAACTTGCAATGGGCAAGAGGGGCGTGGTCAGTATCCTTTCTAGTTCCTTGACTTCTTTCTCCTCTCGACCAGCTGATCTGGGGCTCTCACTGAGCATGGGGTATGGAGGTTCCAGGCTGACGTTTTTCTCTGAGTGCAGAGGGGTTCTTCAGAGGCCCCTGTGAAACCTCACATTGCTCAGGTCCCTGACATGGGTAACTCATTCCTAATGAACTGTTGTAACAAGCCCTACCCTCAGCACAGACTCAATGGGCCTCCTTCACCCTAATACTAATGGGGTTACCTCACTGGGCTGCTCTCCTGTGTGCGGCTCTTTCCGGATGGATCCAGTGACAAGCTTCATGTCCCCTTAGTCCACGCTATGCTCAAGCATCCTTGAGTATGCCACCTGCCCCCACCACTACCCTCTTGCCTTTCCTGTCTTCATACATGGCTTCCACTTCGCCTTTAAGCTTTGCCTTTATATGGCTCAAACTCATTCCCAAACTCTAAGAAACACTCATCAAGCTTTCTGAGGGTGTCTCTGAAGCCCTTCTCAAGAGGCTCGAGTAAAGAGCAAGCAGCCCTCGCCCTTACCCAACGTCTGGGATGGGGAGGAGAAGAGTCTCAGCTTGCCAGCACCTTGTCCAAGGGCCTCCATCTTCAACCCCAACCTTCTATACCTTTTGTAGCTGCCAGGCTAGGAGGACCATGCAAACAGCTCTATGGTCGCTTCCTCTGCTAGCCATGCCTAGGCGGCGCAGCGCCTCCCCTGGTAGTGTGGCCGCACCTGACACCTGTTATTTTCGATGTAATTTTTTGAGGTTGTAGTCAAAATTGAGAGCAAAAGTGTCCTATTTTGACTTCCTGTACACACAAAAGGCAGGGCTCAGAGCCCCCTGTTGAAATGAAGGGGTTAGGTTTCTGGTACAAAATGCTGGATGAGTATATGTTACAAGCAAAGAAATTCAGCGAGGAAAACAACCATGGCAGGCGAGGAGTGGACTAGAGATTCTGACTGACTTCCGGCACATGGAAAGAAGATGGGGAAGTACTGAGCAGCAAGAGCGGCCCTCCAGCTGCCCCCAGGAGAAGCTGCAGGAGAGGTGGCGGCAGCTGGTCCCCTGTGCCCACTCCAGGGGCGGTCAGTTTGGCATCGGCAGTCCAGGGTGGGAGCGGGAGGCCGGTGTTTATTGGAGACTTGCACAGAATAGCAGAGCTGGAGGCTCCTTGCCAGCTATCTTCCCTCATCTCACACTTCGCAAGCAACTGGTCGCTATCGTCTTTGGCCCTGCGGACAAAGTAAAACACAGGGAGTGGTAGCTAAGGAGAGAGAGGGACCCTTCACCCCAGGTTTAGGGCTCCAAGGGTGGACTTTGGTGCACAAAGTAAAGCCCTAGCATTTGTGTCAACAAAATTAGCCTATGTGTTCCCTAGACGGCTTCCACCCCAAAGTAAGCCCTGTCATTCAGGGCTCGTGCACACACGCAAACACATGCACACATACACACGCAAGCATACCTCTACTGTGACAGCATGCCGGCTTCAGGAAGAGCATCACTGGGGAAGAGACCTACACAGCGGCTTTGGAAAGCATGCCAAGCCCTCCATGAATCAGTCTAGCCCTTCACACAGAGGTGAGAAAGGACAACCAAGGATCACCAGACCATCGCCAAACCAGCGCTTGACGTGGTGGAAGCTGGGAGGATGCTACTCTCTCACATCCTGTAGAGAGCCGGGATTGATTTAGGGAGCCGCTGAACACACGGTGGGGCTGTGCTCCAGCAGACAGCCCCTGATTCCTGTGGCTCTTGATTCGAATAAAGTGAGCATGACTGTGGTCTTGGATGAGAAAAATAACCGTTCTGGCCCGGAGCGCTGAGTGCCAGTTATTTAGGAACCTCCTGGGAAAGGCCAGCTGTCCACCTCTAGAGCATTTGAGGGTGTCTGCTGCAGTGAGAAGCTGAATTCGGGGAGCAGGAGACAGGTGGGGCACCTGATTACACAGGAAATTTCAGGCTCTGCTCCCCAGAGGCTTGAACCATCAGTATCAGCCAGCTTGTTGCCAGGTAACCAAGGGCAGCTTCCTAAAATGAGTGTCAAAAGAGAAGGACCAAGAGGAATAAACAGAATGACTAATTCTGGAGAAATCATAGTTTACCCAGGGAACCCAAGAGAACTAAGAAGTAAATTAGAGAAGCTGTTGTGCCCCCCACACTCCTACAGCAGCACCTGCCCACCCGCCTTCAGAGGAGAAGGGTTGATGGCCAAGCAGACTCCTTTGAATCGTGGGTCTACCCAGCACCAAACTTCACCAAGAGTTCGAAGACCCTGGGTAAGAAACAGGTGTAGATGCAGCATTTCTTTCAGAAGGAGCCCAAATCTGTCAGACGCAGCCCCTTAAAAACGTCTCTTTCTCCCCCATTAGAATGTATTTGTTTTCAGATTCACAGCTGGTTTCTGAACAATGTTTGCTGGATGCTGTCCATCCTGCAGCCAGAGATGCTGCATAACTCCACGAATCCCATGCTTATTTACAATAAACAGCCTCGACCTGATGCTTTCGTCCTCCTTGGATTCATTTCTAAGTTTTGCTGAAGTTCACCCTCAATGTTTTTTTTCAGAAGGGCAAATAGTAGTCCATCTTCTGAGAAACGCATGTCTGAGAATGTCTGTATTTTGCTTTCATGTTGCAGTGATGTGTGGGTCGTTATATAACTCTAGGTTGTCTTAATTACCACCTTGACACCTGGTGGTGCTCTCTCTCTCTCTCTTTCTCTCTCTCTAACAGTAAATATCATTAACATATTTATAGGGAGGTCTGCTGAAGTTCAACCATGGCCTTCTACGTCCACTCAGTGGGGAGGAGGCCACATTCCTGCTATTAGCCTGTCCCTTCCCCACCATCATTATTCTTCTTATTACAAACTGTCTGCGCTCCCATCTAAGGACAACCTTTCTACTGGTGCATTGGACTCTGTTGTCCTTTATCTATTTAAGATTGCTATTCTAGCTGTTGTCCCTTTTCTCTCATGTGCCACTTTATTTTTTGCTCTTTTCTCCTAGATTACTGCTGTCATCATATAAACATGCAAGAAGTCTCACGTCTTACATAATCTCTCTCCAGCCTGCATCCTTGTCCAACTCCTGCCCCATTTTCTCTATTTCTCTTAACAGAAAAACTCCTCCACAGAGTTGTCTATAGTTTCTGGCTCTAGCTCTTCTCCTCTCATTCTCTTTTGAAGCCACGTCAAACAGGCTTCTACCCCCATCATTCTACCAAAACTGTCTGACCAGAGGCACGATGATGCCATGTTGCTAAATCCAATGGTGAGTTATCAGTCCTCATCTTTCTTGACACATTAGCAAATAAGACACAGCTTTTATATTGCTGACCACTCTCTCCTCTTTGAAACACGTCCTTCGCTAGACTTCTAGGATGTCACACTAGTAGGTGATTTTTCTCCTACTTCATGGGCCTTGTATTTTCAGGAAGAAGAGGCAAATAAGTGAGAGAAAATCTTCCAGAGCATAGATTAAAGGGAAAAAAAATTTAAAAATGAAAACCTGTGTTGGGGTTGGGGGCTGACTAAGAGACCTGGTGTTCAGTGGACAGACTCTAGGGTGGCCCTCTCCATGACCCCTGCTTCCTGGTGTTCACACTCTGGTATAACCCTCTCCCCTTGAGTGTGGGCTGGATCTGTGACTTTCTTCTAGTGAACTAAGACAAAGGCGATGGGATGTCACTTTGTGATTACATTATACAAGATCCTTTCTTTTTTTTTTTTTCTCAGTTAGTGCTTAGATTTTTTTTTTAATTTTATTTATTTAATTGCAGTAACATTGGATTATAACATTATATAGCTTTCGGATGTACATCATAACATATTTTGAATTCTGTGTAGATTACATCATGTTCACCACCCAAAAACTGATTATAGTCCATCCCCTCACACGTGAGCCTAATCACCCCTTTGGCCCTCCCCCACTTCCCCTATGGTAACCAGCAATCCATTCTCCAATGCTATGTGTTTGTTTGTTGTTGTTTTTATCTTCTACTTATGAGTGAGATCATATGGTATTTGACTTTCTCCCTCTGACTTATTTCACTCAGCATAATACCCTCAAGGTCCATCCATACTGTCACAAATGGCCGCATTTCATAGTTTCTTACGGATGAGTGGTATTCCATTGTGTATAAATACCACATCTTCTTTATCCACTTGTCCCTTGATGGGCACCTAGGTTGTTTCCAAGTCTTGGCTATTGTGAATAATGCTGCAATGAACATAGGGGTGCAAGTATCTTTATGCCTTCACGTTTTCAAGTTCTTTGGATAAATACCCAGCAGTGGGATAGCTGGATCTTATGGTAGATCTATTCTTAATTTTCTGAGGATACTCCATACTGCTTTCCATAGTGGCTGCACCAGTTTGCACTCCCACCAGCAGTATACAAGGGTTCCCTTCTCTCCACATCCTCTCCAACATTTGTTGTTTCCTGTTTTGTTAACTATAGCCATTCTGACTGGAGTGAGGTGATACCTCATTGTAGTTTTGATTTGCATTTCCCTGATAGCTAATGACGTTGAACATCTTTTCATAAGCCTGTTGGCCATCCATATATCTTCCCTAAAGAAATCTCTGTTCAGATCCTCTGCCCATTTTTTAATTGGATTGTTGGTTTCTTTGTTGTTGAGTTGTATGAGCTCTTTGTATATTTTGGATATTAATCCCTTATCTGATATAGAGTTTGCAAATATCTTCTCCCAATTGTTAGTTTCCCAAAACGAAATTGTCTTTTCATTTTGTAGATGGTTTCCTTTGCTGTGCAGAAGCTTTTTAGTTTGATGTAGTTCCATTTGTTCATTTTTTCTTTTGTTCCCCTTGCCCGGTCAGACATGGGACTTGAAAATATGCTTCTAAGACTGATGTCAAAGAGCGTACTGCCTATGTTTTCTTCTAGAAGTTTCATGGTTTCGGGTCTTACATTCAAGTATTTAATCCATCTTGAGTTGATTTTTGTGCATGGTGTAAGGGAATGGTCTACTTTCATTCTT
Source organism: Equus quagga (assembly GCF_021613505.1). Classification (NCBI taxonomy): domain Eukaryota; kingdom Metazoa; phylum Chordata; class Mammalia; order Perissodactyla; family Equidae; genus Equus; species Equus quagga. The sequence goes on from NC_060277.1 coordinate 3,940,826, forward strand.
TTGCATGTGGCTGTCCAGTTTTCCCAACACCATTTATTGAAGAGACTTCCTTTCTCCATCACATGCTCTTGGCTCCCTTGTCGAATATTGGCTGTCCATAAACGTGTGGGTTTACTTCTGGGCTCTCGATTCTGTTCCGTTGAAGACCCTTTCTTGCTAGAAGACTAGTGCTAGGGATTCTCTCCCCAGCTGGCTTTGAAGAGAAGGACAGCCACGTTGGGAAGCCAAGTGGCAAGTATCTGAGAGTAGCCTTTAGGAGCTGAGAGCAACCTCTAACCAACAACTCCCAAAAAGCTTGGCCCTCAGTCCCACAGCTTTAGGGAAATGAATTCTGCCAAACTTGAAAGCAGATTCTCCCCAGTCAAGCTTCCAGATGAGACTGCAGCCCAGTTGACACCTCAATTAAAGCTTTTTGAGATCCTGAGCTATGCCAGACTCCTGACCCATGGACACTGTGAAACAGTAAATGTGCTTTGTTTCAAGCTGCTGAGTTTGTGGTAATTTGTTATACAGCAATAGATAGCTAATACATGCAGGATCAACCCAAAATCTGGTCAAAGGGAGTTCCGGAAATAAAAAATAGAGAATGTAAAAGGGAGAAAATAAGTTTTCATATAATACAAGAATATTTCTAAAATATAAGGAAAATTTTAACAATTCTGATTGAAAAGTGTTGAGAGGGATTAATAGGTGGAAAGAAAAAAAGATTCATACTAAGATATGAAATTTCAGAATACCAGGGATAAATAAAAGAACTTAAAAGATTTTGAGGGGGTAGAATGTCATAGTTTCTCCAAAAGGAATGAAAATCAAGTGGACATCCTATTGCTGAATGCCTTCAAAGTGTGGAAGAAGAATTATTTTTCACCCAGAGTTGTATATCAACCCGCACCATTACTTCAACATGCAGGCAAAATAAAGTATTCTCAGACATACATACCTCAGACGGTTTTTTACTAACTCCTTTGAAAAAAAATATATTGAGGATATAAATCCAAGAATGAAGGTACCATGTCGAGAAAGAGGAGACTAACCCATGATGAAGATCATGCACCAGACCTGGGGAGCAACCTGTTCAAATTAAAACAAGAAGTCAAAGAAGTGGCTTCACCTTGGCAAATATTAAGAAGCAAGACAACCTTAGTGAAAAGGTAAAGGCATATGCTTCTTTTAGGAAAAAACAAAGGCAACTGGAAACTAAAAGAAAAACAAACATCCCTCTAAGAAAGTCAAGGCTCAAATATAAAGCAATCTAAAATATGGTATAATTTTGAGCAATTGATAGAGTGTAAGAAAATAAATAATTGATTTTAACACTTGGATGTATTTTTTCTTCTAGTGTCACAGCTTTGAGTGACATGAGCACATTTCTTTCCTTAGGTATCCCATCACATTACTTCATTTAGTTCTCCAGAGAATAATATATTCATAATCATCCTGTTGTAAATGCTGTATGGTGAATACCAGTTTTTAAAGTCAATCAATAGAGGAAGCATGAATAAATTATTTACAGCAGAAGAAACTAAAAACATAAATGCTATAAATATTAAGAATGTAGGGGCCAGCCAGTTGGTGCAGTGGTTAAGTTCGCATGTTCTACTTCGGTGGCCCAGGGTTTGCTGATTTGGATCCCGGGTACAGACCTACACATCGCTTGTCAAGCCATACTGTGGCAGGTGTCCCACATATAAAGTAGAGGAAGATGGGCACAGATGATAGCTCAGGGCCAGTCTTCCTCAGCAAAAAGAGGAAGATTGGCAGCAGATGTTAGCTCAGGGCTAATCTTCCAAAAATAAAAATAAAAAGAATGTAAAAATAAGTTTAGTTACAGAAGTTGGGAGGTGCTATAGTGAGAACTGGAGACACGTGGAAAAATCCAATAGAAGGATTAAAAATAGTTATAATGAATTGGGAAGAGAGAGGACTGATGAGATCTGCGTAAGTGAAGGAGCTAGGGGAAACTGAAGTGCGTTCTGCTCCCTGCTCACCAACTCCTGTGTGTGAGAGAGACAGTTTGGGGCATCTCTAATTTCCACAAGGACTGAGTGGGGAGGGGAGGGGGAGCCTTTCTGGGTGAATCTAAAATCTCTTCCCCTGAGATTCTGCCAGCCCTGCCCCAAAATGCTCAAGACAATGAGAACATTCAGAGGAGAGGACTGTTGCAGCTCCAGGTGTGGAACGCACAAAAGCCCCCGTTCCTTTCCCAGTTCCTGAGGGAGCTCTGGAAAGGCTCCCTCCCCTGCGGTTGCTGGGGGCTTTTCTACCCTGAGTGCTCAGAGCCGGCTCTCCCTGTTAGGCAGCCCAGTTCCCTCAATCGGCCCAGGCGAAACAAAAGCCAGGAGGAGGGGTGTCTTCTGGGTGCCTGGCAACCGCTCCTTCCTGCAGCGCCACACAAAGCACCGGCTGCCTGGGGACACAAAGGCTGGCTATCTTCTGGGATGGGGGAGGTACACACCCTCACAGCAAGACCCACACACAGACTGATATTTCAGAATGGTCTTACCTCATCTTCTCTCCCTCCTACCTCCACACACAATCTTGGAGTCTTTGAAAAGGAAACATATTCCCTACTCTGTCGTCCCTCCAAGAGGACCAGGTGTGGTTTTCCAGGATGTTAGCTCCCTACCCGAAGCAGCAGTGTGTCAATTGGTGCAGAACCTTCCCCAGACATCCTCAGGACTAGGCGGGGAAGACTGGGTCCCCAGCAAGGGGAGGTGGAGGCGACTCCCCAACGTGCTATGCATCTCAAATTTAGGATTTTCCTCATCTGGTGAAGCCCCTATAAACCTCAAGTCTGGGGGAGCAATGTTGGACTTAAAGGCAGCTGGAGGGGAAGACAGTCAATCTTTGACAAAAGTAGATCTGGTCCCCAGTGAGAGAGGACTGTGCCCTCTTCCTCCTCCCTGTTCTTCCCCCCAGTTTTAGGACCTCCATAGTCTGGAGTAAAGGGGAACAGTAGAGGAGCCAGCCGAGCCTACTTTCCCATTGTTGGAGTGTCTCCAGACCCTGCTCCTCCCTGACTCCCCATGATCACAGCAATCACACCCCAGTTCCCACTGTTCAGCTGTGGCTCATTCCTGGCTGCCATCTACCATAAGAAAAGCTAACATGGGTCACTGGGCTTCCCTAAGCCTTAGGAGGCTGGCTCTGAATCTTCCCACCGTAGGGCTAAGCAGGGCTCCTGGTCTTCGCTGGGGACCCTGGGGGACTCCTCCACGTTGTAGTTCCTTCACTTGGGTTCCAGGCCACTCCTTCAAGGATCAACTGAGAGCCACGTCTCTGAGGGGTACCAGTCCCAAGGGTCCTCTCTGTGCCTCAGCAGCCAGTTCCCAGGAGGCCTGTGGAAGGGTGTCCACACTAAGCTCCCCAGATCCTGCACAAGGACAGTCAGGGCTTCTCGTTGCCATGGTAAATTCCCATCCATCCCAGCAGGCAAATACGGGCCACCGAGGTCAACCCGTTCACATCCTTCTCCCGTACTCCTGGGAGTGAGCGGTGGCTTCCTTGCCCCTGGAACCCCACTTTCCTCCACCTGCTTCAGTGGATAGGCAAGCACCGGGGTGCAGGAGGGGATACACAGGGCCAGCGGGGTTGAGTATGCAGCAGAGCGGCACCCAGCTCTGCACGTGTCCACGCGTGCTTTAAGCGAGCAATTTCCGAGCTACACGTGGCTCAGTCTCCTACGCCGTCTCCTTCTGTCCGAAGACTCTAATGTGAGTACGGACATAGACCCCAGGCTCCTCGGCAGCCTTCACGGGGGTGTTCAGGGAACTGACCTCTGGTTTCAGTGCATCCTGAATCCTCTTCTAAAGTTCTCAGCTGTTCAGGTGCCACGTCTGAAGAAAAGCTGCTCTGAGCAGAGCTCCAACTGTGCCCCCCTCCCATTCATATATTGAAATCCTAACTCCCAGGACCTCAGAATGTGACCTTATTGGAAATAGAGTCTTCACGGATGTATTTAGCTAAGCAGAGGTCATATAGGAGAGCGTGGGTCCCTAATCCAGTATGACGGGTGTCCTTATAAAGAGAGGACATTTGGAGACAGACACACACAGGGAGAATGCCAGGTGAAGACTGGACTTACGCTACCACAGGCGGGGAACTACCAGAAACTGGTGGAGACGTCCCTTCCCGGCACATCAAAGGGAGATGGTCCTGCTGAGACCTTCATCTCGGACTTCCAGCCTCCAGAATGGTGGGGCAATACACTTCCGCTGTTTAAGCAGCTCAGTTCACCGCACTTTGTTACAGCAGCCCTAGCAAACTAATACACCGAGGGTATTTCATGAGTTGATCTCATTTCTGGCCTTGGGTGTGTCACTGTGGCACCACCTACTTAATACTCCCACTGCCCTCCACCTGGACCTACGGTTGCTTATTTTCTGATTGATTTCCACCCTGGGCTGCCTTACCACCAATCCCAGCAGCTTAGCCTGCACCTCAGGTGGCACGGCCAGGCTGAAAGACATGGGGGCTGCTCTAGTATTCCTGGAAAAAGCTAATTTTTCAGAAGAAATTCAGAATCTGAGATACAGGCCTTAAAGATCTCTATCTGTGTCCTTCCCTTTCATGATGTTCTCCTGGGGTACAGCAAAATAAAGCTCTGCCATTAACTCAAGCGAGGCTGCCTTTGTGTTCTCTCTGACATTTTTGTTGAACATCTTACCTACCATCTGCCCAAGAGTTTTGAAGCACTTTATAGGTTTTTTTTTAAGTATTATTTCAAAATCCACTGCTTTTCCCCAAATCGGCTGGGACTTATGAAAGTCTTCACTCAGCCCTGTTGACCAACTCTCCAAAAGGGTCAAGGCTTTGTCGAAAAATCAATGGCATCCAATTTTACGGGTTGTAATCAGCCATGGATTGTACAAGAATGCAAATACTGAGTGTCCATTGACAGAGGAATAGAAAAAGAATAAGATACATACACATATACATACAATGGAATGTTATTCTGCCATAAAAAGAAGAAAATCCTGCCATTTGTGACATGGATGGACCTTGAAGGCATTATGCTAAGTGAAATAAGTCAGACAGATGAAGATAAATACTGTATGATCTCACTTGTGTATGGAATCTATAAAAAAGGAACTCATAGATACAGAGAACAAATTGGTGGTTACCAGAGGCAGAGCGGGGAGTGGGGGGCGAGGGAGGGGCAAGATGAGTAAAGGTAGTCAAAAGTACAAACCTCTAGTTATCTTCTAGTTGTAAGATAAATCCGTTCTGGGGATGTAATATGCAGCATGGTGACTGTAGTCAACACTGGATTGTGTATATATATATATATATTTTTAAACAAATGCCTCTAATCTCAGACTCTAATGTCTTTCTCTTTTTTTTATAAAGATCAGCACCTGAGCTAACAACTGTTGCCAATCTTCTTTTTTTTCCTGCTTTTTCTCCCAAAATCCCCCCAGTATATGGTTGTATATCTTTTTAGTTGTCGGTCCTTCTAGTTGTGGCACGTGGGACACCGCCTCAGCATGGCCTGATGAGCGGTGCCAAGTCCGCACCCAGGATCCGAACCAGTGAAACCCTGGGCCTCTGAAGGGGAGCGTGCATACTTAACCACTCAGCCATGGCGCTGCCCTGGATTATATATTTGAAAGTTGCTAAGAGAGATCTTAGAACTTCTCATCACAAGAAAAAAGATTGTAACTATGTGTGGTGACGATGTTAACTAGACCTGTGGTGATTATTCTGCAGTGTATACATATATCAAATCATTATGCTGTATGCCTAAAACTAATGCAATATTATATGTCAACAATAATAAAAAAAAAGAAGACAAAAGAATTCAGATAATCCTGGAACTATTCCTCACGTGTGGTTGTTATGAATTTCATTCTACATCATGGGGTGTAAGAAATACCGCCTTTCTCTAACTCCTATAAATCAAGTATACTGACTGATAGCGGGCTGAAATTCCATCTCAGTCACTGGGGCTCTTTCTCTCCCAGGTTGGAGAATGATGTGGAGGTTTCACACGGCTCACAGTGTTGAGATGGACCCTCTGGTCATTGTCTACAATGGCCACTGTGGAGCCCTCTGCTTTACAAGCCCCATGCTCCCTTGATGGGGTGATTTTGTTGCGTGGACCCAGGCATCTTTGCTGAGGAAGTAGTCACAGCTCTTTGTGCCCAAGCCCCTCTAAGTCCACCAGATAGTCATTGTGACTGAGTCCCTAGCACCTCTCTGGGGCCCCATGGGGGCGGCATTCTGGGTCCCTACTAATTGTGGCATCACAAAACTGTCTCCCCCCCAAATTCTCAAAGCCCCACTTGTCAAGGGTTGCTCCTGACTCCTCAGTCTACATTGGATTAAATAGTGGCCTCCCAAAGGTATGTCCTTCCTGGACCCTCAGAATGTGACCTCAGGCGCCAGCCCCATGGCCGAATTCTTAAGTTTGCTTGCTCTGCTTTGGCAGCCCAGGGTTTTGCTGGTTCAGATCCTGGGCGCAGATCTAGCATGGCTTGTCAGGCCACGCTGAGGCAGCATCCGACATAGCAGAGCCAGAAGGACCTACAACTAGAATATATACTATGTACTGGGGAGCTCTGGGGAGAAAAAAAAAGAGGAAGATTAGCCACAGATATTAGCTCAGGGCCAATCTTAAAAAAAAAAAACAGGAATGTGAACTCATTTGGAAATAGGGTCTTTGCAGATGTAATTAATTAAAATGAGATTATATTGGAGTAGGGCGGGCCGTCTTTTAGGACTGGCACCCTTATAAGAAGAGCAGAAAGGAAACAGACATAAAAGGAGAAAGCCAAGTGACAGCGGAGGAGAAGGCTGAACTGACATGTCCACAAGCCAAGGAGCACCCAGGGTGGCCAGCAACGCTGGAACGTTGCGCGAGGCGAGGCAGAGTTTTTCCCTGGAGTCTTCAGCGAGAGGATGACCCTGCCAACACCTTGATTTCAGACTTCCAGCCTCCAGAAGGATGAGAGAATAAATGTCTGTTATAAGCCCCCCAGTTTGTGTGCCTTTTTACAGCAGCCCCAGGAAACCAGAGTAAGCCCCAAGCACTGGCCCGCATCCCCACTGTCAGCTGGACAGTCCAGCACGATCCTCTCCATCAGCCTGGACTTTGGCAAATCCAAAGCCAGGAGGCAGCTTGTTTTCCTACGGCCGTACAGCCCCAGGCAGGGCCCTCCCAGCCCCACTTCCCTCCGGGAGCCCGGGCGGGGATGTGCCAGGACCAGGGAACACACTCAGCATCTCCATCAATTATCCGTATGGAATTCATACAATATTCCTATAGTTGTTGGGGACAAAAGACGTTCTTGGATGAGTCTTTAGAACTGAACTTTTCCATCTCTGCAAATATTTGGGCCCCACGTATCTGGTGTTGCCACTCACCCAGGGAGGGCTCAAACTCAGAAATAAGCACAAAAAAATGGCTTCAGCCACTCATGAGAGCCATCACAGGTCTGTGCGTGTTACTGGGCAGGAGAGGGCGGAGTCACCCCTCCCCCTCTCAGGCGCAGAGCCTGTTTAATTATGCAGATGCCTTGGGGCATCTGTTTTCTTCCAGCCTGAAGTTACTTGCTGGGTTCCAAGCAGGAAATGGAGGTGTAGAGAATGTGAGGTCCAGGAAAGGTGAGGCAAGGAAGGAGTCACAGCTGCTAGGCCTCCCTGGACCTCGCTGGTTGGTCAGCGGTGGGAATGTACAGAGGAGGAGAGGAGGCGGCGTCGGGGCCCTCAGGCACCTGCGCTCCTGGGCCGGCCCTCGACGGGAGCACGTGCACAGACCACTACATCGACTCCCCACTGCATAGCCAAGACCAGCCACCACCTTTGGCCAAATCGGTAGAATAGATTTGAAGAGTAGAATAGATCTGTGGAAAGAATAACAGCTCAGGGGCTCGGGGCTGTCCTCACCTGAACTTCACTGCTGTCTACCGCCTGCCTCTGGTCCAGGAGCCAACTCCTCTCACCGCTGGGCCTCCAGCAGAGTTCCCTGGGCGCCTTGTTCCCTCTCGTTCTTGAACCCTTCTTCCCCAAATTCCCAAAGCAAGAACGTCTCCCTCCCACCCCACCCACTCTCACCCCTGACCTCGAAGCTTTCACTTTGGGTTTCTAGTTCTGTTCTTTCTCAGGACCATGGTGGAAATTTCCACTTGCTTCCTGAAATTGCATCCACAGTCCAGAAGGGTTGACCTTCTCTGGCCCGAGCAAGATAACAGCATCCACACACAGCAGGCAGGCATCGACATGGTTCCCCAAGCCAGAGGGAGCTCGTCTGTTATTACACAACCTGCGAGACAGTCACAGACCAGTTCAGATTAAGCTTGGTCAGAACCAGTCTATGTTTTTTTCAATAGACTTAATTTTTTTAGAATAAGCTTAGGTCCACAGAAAACTTAGAAGCTACAGAGATTTCCTATACACCACCCATCCCCCCACACGCATAGCCTCCCCACTATCAACATCCCCCACCACAGTGGTACCTTTGTTACAACTGATGAACCACATTGACACATAGTTATCAGCCAGAGTCCACAGTTTAAATTAGGGTTCCCTCTTGGGGTTGTATATTGGATGCGTTTGGACAAATGTATAAAGACGTGTATCCACTATTACAGAACCAGACAGAGCAGTTTCCCCGCCCCCAAGCCCTCCGTGCTCCACTTGTTTGTCCCTCTCTGCCCCAACCCCTGGCAACCACTTATCTTTTTTACTGCCTCCATAGTTTTGCCTTTTCCAGAACGTCACGCAGTTGGAATCATACAGCACACAGCCTTTTCAGAATGGCTTCTTTCACTCGGTGATATGCATTTCAGATACCTTTCCAGGGCTTGATGGCTCTGGCTGCTTTTCATGATTTTTCCGATATGAGATGACTGTTGGGACTGCCCGCTCCTCCTGCAAACTTCAGGTCTCCAGTTCCAACTCAGGGCAAACCTCCTCCCTTCCTTCCAATTTCATCAATCTATTTTAGAACAAGAACTCAGAAGCGAGAAGACGGTCACAGAAGATGCACATCCGTGTGGTTATTTGAACTTAAAAATGAGTCCAAATGTTTCCTGGTGGAAAATCAGTATTGTGTGACTGTTTGTTTTGATGCCGAAGCCTGTTACAATACGGGACAGATGTTAGCCACAGATTGAGTCGAGATTTCCTTGCTTTTAAGGAATATATTTAAAGAATATACACGTAATACAAGTACCCTGGAAACTACGGACTTTGAAACTATTTAAACTTACGGCAAAAACATTTAGAAGTCAGCTTAAAAATGTGTGAAGAGGTACAGAGTTTTTCCAGAGTTTTCGATTCTTTTATGGTATACTTGAGCAAAAATGTTTGGGGACTACCAGCCAGAAGCAGCTGTGGAAGAAGCTAAGTTGGTTTGTACTTCACACAGCAGTTGCTCTTCAGGACATCATCGTACCACACTCATTACCCAGAGTAATCCAGAAAACATTCCATCTGGTTCTCACCCCATGTTAACTAAGGCAGGGAAGTGTGTAACGCACATTAGGATGATGATGAAAATAAAATTTCTTTCAGAATATTCACCAAAAAATTTACTCATCATCTAATTCCCAGACCCTGGCAAATTCAGCCTTTCTATACATTTTGAATTGCCCACCGCGGTGTTTGAAATTTTCGGTGTGTAGGGAAGGAAATAGAAAGAAAGTACTTAAGAGAATAAGGAAAGAGAAAATAATGTTTATCGGGGCTCAATGTTAATCTTTGTCCTGTTCCTCACCCGCCCCTTGACCTCAGACTAGTCCCCTTCCTTGTCAGTCCTTTGTCAGGAGGCAGGCGACCTGAGAGCTGCCTCTGCAGGGCCCAGGGAGCCCCAGCACCACCTCAGGGTCAGCAGCACGAGTCAACAAATGGCTTTTGATAATTTTAAAGATCAAAGATGAAAGTTAATTCTTCTACTGCGTAATAATTAATGGCTTCCTTTACAACCTAAACCTGCTGAGTAGGTCACTTCTGGCTAATTATGTGACCTTTTAAGGTTACTGACGTAACTATTTGAGACCTCAACTTCTCCACTTGCCAAAAAGAGGCACTGAACTTGACAGCGTCTGAGGTTCCTTTCAGCCCTCACACGGCGTGCTTCTTAGTGATGTCATTACAAAGCTAAGAGAAGAAATGATCAGGAATCAGTTTACTTCTCAATAATGACTGTGCGTCAGAAAAAAACTCTGTGGGACCCTAACAAGGTTCATGCTCAACAGGATAACACCTTTGCACCTCAGGAATTCCATTAGAATTTCTTCCCAGAGTGAGGATCCATTTATGACTGAAAAGCAAAATGTCCTTATGAAATAGTATTTGGGATCTGGAAAGCTGTGAAAAGAGGATTGTTGGATGTGATAAGAGGAAGGAAGTCTTGATCAAAGAGTTCAGTCCTTGAGATTCACATTTAGAAAGGAAGGATATTCGAGTCAGAAGGAAGGTCAGGCACAGGTGCAGTGAATGCAGTCAGACGGTCTGGAAAAGTCTGGTTCTTCCGCCAGAGGCACTCTCCTATCGCCTTGCTTTGTGCCAGGTGCATAGTCAGCGCTCGATAAATACTTCTATGGATGGATGGATGAGCTTTTGAATGAATACCCATATTCCCTTCCCTCCGGAGTCCAGGGACACCTGGGCAGGCATAGATGTAGCATGAGCAAGCAGTGAACAGCGGCCACAAAAACTATGCAGAACAGCTGGCCAGAGCAACCCCCAGGACTGATGTGGAGCTCTCTCTTTCCCAGTTCGCACAGGCCCCAACCCCCTGTCTTCTCCTCAGTCCCTAGCGGCTGAAACTTGCTCTTCCCTCTATCCATCAAAAGGGGGCAGCAGAGAAGAGCAGACTGAGAGTCAATGTCCGCCACAGAGCCACCCACTCCCACAAATACCCTGATGCCGGTTTCCCAAACTGTGTCTGTCTCAAAGTTATTGGGCTTTTTGTGTGTGGAGAAAATAAGGATCTAAAATTAAAGGAGCTGGCAGAAATCCATATTGAAACTATTTGCTGTCTTTATGGAAAAATTTCTTAGACATAAATGTTTTTTGGTGTCCCAAGAACAGCACATAACAGGAAGAATTTCTCCGTCTTTTTGGATGGTGAAAGAGCTCCCTCAGTTTTCAGTTCATCAGAAGGACTATTAACATCTCGAGGGGCGCTGAGGCTCTGTAGAAGACGAATTAGGAAGTGCTGTCCTAGCAAATCCATTCCTGTCTTTACCAAAGTTGATTCTCTCAGCGTGAAGGCATCAGCTCTGTTTGCCAACAGGGAGAGCAGGATGGATGCTCTGACCACCGCCATTCCACGGCGTGGACCGTGTAAGGATGGAGCTGGAAAAAGGCAGATATACCCCCAATCCTTCATACTGCACTTTCCTTTCTGACCACGCCTGCAGGCAAGGCCACCCCCAAGTTTTCATCTGAGAGTGAAGATCTCACCAGGAGCCTCCAGTTGGGTACGTGGCTCTCTGAGATGTCGTGAGGTGATGCTATTGTAAAGGCTGGAGGCCCGTGGGTCCTTCTGGTTGATCCTCGCTGTCTCATTGCCAGTCTACTGTCGTATGCTGCTTCTGTCTTTATTTAGAAAGAGAGAGCATGATTTGAATGGACAAACAAATAGACTAGCATGAGCTTGATTCTCTTCTACAGCTGCTGTTGCTGCTGCATTGGTGAAGAGATTCTATTTACATGGTATCTCAACAGTTTTTAAGTTGCTTTCAAATTCTTCATCTGATCTTATCTTAACTAAAATTCTTTGAGAGAGTTCATGTCAGGGAATCTTTGGACTCCAGACAGCACTGGCCAGAAAAGAATTTGTTGCTTGATTTTGGAACGGTTTATAAAACTGAAGGAAAAAAATACGAAGAACAAAGTCTTGGGAAGAACCAGGAAGGTTCTGAAGAAATAGGTAATAGGAACTAGTGGATGGTAGTCTTTGGGTTCTGCTGCTGGGAATGACTGACTGTTCCACCCAGATGGAGTCCTTGGGTCACCTCTCAGGACTCGCATTCTGGGGAGAGAAGATCTAATTGTCACAGCAGGCAGTTACAAGACTGTGAGGTGGGTCCTATTGTTATCCATTTTAGAGATAAGAAAGCTGGGGCATAACGAGGTTCCAGAGTTAGTAAGTGGTACAGTCAGAATTAAACCCAAGACTAGTCTAGAACCTACGTTCAAAATCATGCTGTAATGAAACAACACAAGATCAGTATGGAGTTTTATTGCTCACACCCTCTTCTCCCTCCTTTCCTCTGGTATTTCTTTTAGCAAAGATTCCATGAGCAACTCGAGGTTTCTCTAGCAGAGTGGTGGGGAACAGGGTGGTCACCACTTGCCCTCGCAGTGTTGACAGGCTCGTGGGGAGAACAGGTGAAAAAGTCATCCCAGCGCTCTGTGCTCAACCCCGTGTCAGTGCTGCAGTCTGTGTCACGGCCACCACAGGAGCAGAGAGGAGGGGCACGTGGCCCAGCCCAGGGGAACCGAGGTCAGAGGAACTGAAACACCTGGCAAAGGGGGATGGGGAGAGACTGGGGAGGATGGAAAAGATCATGTCTCCCAGTCCTTCACGTATCAAAAGACAAGTGCAAAACACAGCCAGGTCTCCCAGAAAACCAAAACCAAAGACCATTCTCATGGGCCCCTTCGAGTTCCACCTCTGACTCCCTCTGATCTTCTGTTCTTCTGCTCTCTTTGTGCCTAGCTTTCTCTTATTCTGCACATCTCCTTTGCTCCCTCTACCCTGACTCTGGCTTGCACTAACTGTGGCCTGCTGTGGCCCTGACCCTTGACCTCACCCCATATGCTCTATTGACCCAAACACCATTAGGGCAGATACAGCGTGGGGGCCCTCTCAACCTCCATTTCACCCTCCTTGGTGGGGAGATTAGAAAGCCACATTTTCCAGACTTCCTTGCAATCAGGCTCTAGACATCAGTGAGATGCATCTGCATGAAGGTAGATATGATGGACTGGCTATTTTCTCTGCCTCTGTAGACAGTTTCTGCTAGCCTGTGGGGTCAGGCAGATGCGAGATTTTCCTGAGGCAGCATTCCTGCATCTACAGCTTCCTGGAGAGCACAGTCAGAGGGAAGTTATGGCCTGAGCCCTGGACTTCAGCAATGCATTCTTGAACTCATTGCTCCCTGAGGTGCCTTCGATACAGGAGCTCAGTTGATGAGTCAGCTCTGTATTATTCTGGGCATCATTTATGAATGCTTGAATTCTGGTCTTTCAGGTCTCCCGATGATTTTATAAGCACCCAATTCCCTGTGTTAAATTCCTTCCTGCTTAAGATTCCTGCTCTGAACTCTGACAGATACAAACAGTCCCTAACTTAGTTCGGAGAGAGAAGACAGGAAAGAGAGGACCTAGCCAGGCCATTGGCTCCCTGGCTTAGTAGTCGTGCTGGGGGTGAGACTGGGACAGCCACAGTGAGGAGGGAGACAGGAGTGTCGAAGGGGATCAGGTCAAGGAGGCTCGGACTGGCTGAGGGGCCCACCACAGAGCCCGAGATGGACCAGATTGTCGAGTTCAGGTCAGGAAGCGACAGGAGATGGGTCTGGAGAGGTCGGCTCAAGCCCCACCGTGCAGGGCATCTTAGGCCTCATTAAGAAATTTAGATGAATCCTAAGAACAGTAGGAAGCTAATGAAAGGTGTAAAACAACTGGAAGCCATTTAAGGGTCTAGACTTTAGAAACAATCTTCTTGGCTGCAGTACGGAAAACGGGCTTCAGGGAGCAAGAATGCAGCAGAAAGACCTGTCAGAGGCTGCTGCAGCCGTCCACATGGGAGGCCGTGGGGTGGCCTGGACTGAGAGAGTGGCAGTGGGGGTGGGGAGAGGGGAATGGGTCTGAGAGATTTTTAGTGAGCCTGGTCATCTGGAAAGAACTCTATTTCCCAAACCTATTTACAGGGTCAGACCTAAATTTTGTGGTGCCTGAAGTTTACAAGAATTTGGGGGCTCCTAGTTTAAAAAATAAGAACACAAAGTTAGGTATGAAAGTGAATATTTAATTAGATAAATTACAAAATGTTAAAAAGTCGCCAAGTATTACAAACATTGCATAACCCAGGGATTGCTTGATACACCCCTCTAAGAATATTCCCCACCCCCTTCACTCACAATGCTTTTTTGTGACGTTACTTTCTAGAGAGAATAGAAAGAACCAGTCTGTCCTGTAGCACGGCCCTCGTCCACCACCCACGTGCTCTTGGTGCTGGGAGATGTAGCACCTCTTGCCCTGTCCTTTCCATCAGCGTGTCACATGAGGGGTCACGAGGGCTATGTGCAACCTGAGCTGGCACGGTGGGACCAGGAAAATTCCTGGAGGTCCTCCTTTCCCAGGGGAGCTAACTAGAGCTTAACAACACACAGACGTGCCTGTGAGCCATCGAAAACGAAACCCACACCAAACAGGTCTCCAACTTCACTGCCCCTAAGCCAGATCCCTAATATTCCATGGCCACTCCTATGTCACCGGACACAAGGAAAACATGACAAGGAGACGTCAGTGTCAGAGTGCAAAGAATTAGTGGTCTTAACTGATTGTAGTTAAATATTTTGCTTTTGCCAATTTTACAAAAATAGACTATCATCTGAATGCATTGCTGGGCCCCTCCCAGGGCCTTGGAAGGGTCAATGTGAGTGAGGGGTCCTGAAGCTTAAACTTCGTCAGCTTTGTGATGGGTCTGCCTCTGCACACATGAAAAAGGACTCAGCTAGGTGAGTCCAGAAGCCAACTCCAACCTGGAGACTCTGCAGTCAAGAATAGTTCCCAAGGTCTTGCTCTGAGCTGGTCCAGCCGCCCCTGGGCACATACCTCCCAGTGTATGTCCAGCAACCTTGAACACTGGATGTGGCAGCCAGAACCACTGCCACCATTGTTGTGGGAACGGGGCTTGTAAATCCTGCTACTTCATGACGCCAGCTTCTGATGCAAAATGCAGGGTGTGATCTCTTGGCATAGCCTGGCCCTGAGGGCAAAGGAAGCTAGAAAAGGGGCTCTTCCAGCTTCTATGTGGAAGACAGTTGATTTTCTATGCCGTGCCCTCCACCATGTAATAAAGGAGGAGCAGAGCCCCCGAGCCAATAAAGGCTTCTGTTGTCACAGAAGATGCAGCAACTTTTTCTGTCATCCTGGTACAAAAGGACAGACAACCCAAAGGAAAGGCTCGGTCATTGAACAACTTCTAGTGGATGCCTTCACCCAAAGAGGATAGTAAAAGTACAGAGGGAGACTAAAAAATGAGAAATAATTTATTTGGAAAAGTAACTGATCGAATGGAGAAGGTGCTCATTTTATATAGGTAAGCAGTACAAAAGCAGACATAGGCCAATCTAACAGATAAGATGGCGTCGTTTAAAGGAAGATTACAATTTGCACAGCCCCACCAGTTGCCCAAATGCTTCTTTGTGCAAATTAGAAAAAGCTGCCCTTTCTGTGTGACATTTTTACTATCGCTCTCTGGAAAATTTGTTTTATAAATAAACAAAGAAACGTCTGCTGTCTGTGAACGGGAATGGCCCACCTATCGCTGTGCAACATACGGACTGCACAACAGGACATGGCAGCCCGGAATTGGAAGAACTTTTCTTCAGATTTATACTATTAGATATACATTATAAAAACATCAGGAAAACATTTTTTCAGAAAATACTTTTTACCACTCAATGATTTACCACTCGAACGTATTAGTTATTTTCAATTTTTCCAAGTTCCCACCTAGTTCTTACCGATATGCACATGTATTTTTAAAATTATTGTAATGGCAATTAGCATGCAATTTTCTACTCTGATTTTTCCACTTAAAATAATAGAAATAATATTTTCTCACAATGCTATATTGTCTTTCTTTTAATGACTGATTACACAATTTTGTATCAAGTGAACATATCACAATGAATTCAACCACAGTTGGAAATTTGAGGAAATTCAATCAATATGCTATGATTGGTAATATTCTACGCATAAGAGCAAAGTTACACTAAAACTTTTAGAGAAAGGAGCTATTTAGATAACATATACACGTAAAATAATGAACAATCTTCCAAAAAATCACACCAGGATGAGTATCTTATTGGAATATGGCTAATAAAGAGCTGAATTTGTATCTGGATATTTTTTGTCTGAGGATTGTATTTCCCCATTTGCATTTATACTGTCAGGAACCATTTCAGGATTACAAACTCCGGAGGTACATTCCACATAAACACAGGGCAGCGGGATGCACTGCGGAGGAACAGCGGGATGCAGGGGGAGGCGTGTGGGTTTTGGAAAGAAATGGACTTGGACTGCTGTGTTTTGAAATGTTATGTTCTACAGGAATTCCTGCACAAGAATGCTCATCACAGCTTTATTTTTAACAGCCAAAGCCAAACTGCCCAGGTGTCCATCAACAGGAAAGTAGATAAATAAACTGTGGCATGTTCACCCATGGCATACTATTCAGCAGTACACAGAATGAACTACTGATACACACAAAGGCATGCATGAATCTCAAAATTATGCTCGGTGAAAGAAGCTTTCCACCAAAGAACATACTCCATGATTCCATCATGCGAAGAGCTGGACCAGGAAAGCTAACCCAGAATACAGCCAGAACATTGGTTGCTTCAGAGGTTGAGATGGGAATCTACTAAGAAGAGACATGAAGGAACTTTCTGGGAAGATGGTCACGTTCTGTAAGTTGGTAGGAGTTTGGATTGTACATACGTATGTGCTTTTCTGAATTCGTATGATGGCACCCTTAGGAGTTGTGCACTTCGTTGTATGTAAAATGTCTCAAAGAAGAAAAGAACCTAAACAAATATTGAACTCTAGTTAATGATACACATACTGAAGTATTTCAACTTACTGTGAAACGCATAAAACCCAAGATGGATCAATGGCTGGGTAGAGGGTTGCCATAGAGAGAGAGATAGGTGGCAGAGCGAGCACAGGAGCACGTTGACTATGGAATCTAGGTTCTCCTGGATGATTGAAGACGTTCATGATAAAACATTGCAAAGTGTGTTTTAATCTGGGACACATTTCATCAACTTCTCAGTTTCAATTTCTGCAAAATGGAGGTAATAGTATTTACTTCACAAAGTTGTTATAAAGTTTAAGAAACATTGCCCCCAAAACAGACCTGGTACATAGTAGATGTCCATGTGCCCTGTGATATTGCGTGCCTTCTCTTTCATCCTCTTACCTGTCTTGTCAATTTATAAGCCACAATATGTATTTTTGGATTTGATAGTGGTGCCTGCCTTTGGGCATGTGGTACAAAGTGGTATGTAGTGAAATTGTTGGGGTTATGGGAATGAACTGTCTGTCTGCTGTCTGCTAGTTGTATGTTCCCTGAGTGAAGGAATATCTTTCAATGATGGTAGTGGCTTAAACTCCATGGAGGAGGGGCAGTCTGTGGTGATTCTTGCCCTAAAGAGACTAACAGAATGGAAAAGGGAAGGATAAATCCTCATTAGGCAATCCTCATATGGATTTTGATATCAAAAAACTAAATCACTCTTCAGCTCATCAAAAGCTCTGTGAGCACTCATTAATTTAACAAATATTCAGGGTCTACTGCATGTCTAGGAGCTGGGGACACAGAGATTGGCGAACCTAGATGGACGGAGATACCTGTCTCCTGGGAGTGTACATTCTAGGAATGCTAAAGTCCAGTGGATTTACAGGAATCAGCCAGGTATTCAGAATTTACTCTGCGCCAGGCAGTTGGAAGACCATTATGGACCAAACAGACGTGGGTCACACTCTCATGGAGCTTACTGTCTAGCACAATAGGCAGCTTTAATCAAATCACTGCTTAGTGTGACTATTCTAAGTAGAATATAAGTGTGCAAAATATCGTGAAGGAGGGGGACCAGGTTCTTAAGGAAATTTAGGAGAATATTGCCCTGTAGCCTGAGTGAAAAGAATTTTCCCCCTAAACTTTTCTCTGAGTTATGAGAGTAAGGTGAGCACAGAACAGAGATTGGCATAGCCAGTGGCCCACGTTCAACAACAGAATGAGGAACAGAATGAGGTGCACCAGGAGGCTATGTGGTCAGTCTCATTGTTTGCTTTGTCCTACCAATTTCCCATCGCTCTATGCCTGAGGAGTCTCTGTATGGTCAGGCTACGGAGAGCAAAGGGAGAATTATTAAACTGCTTTTAGCCATTGTAAGGAATTCTGGAGTTAGGTTTATCTTCTGCCTAGTCAAAGACTACAGCAAACTCCCCAACAGTTGCATGGTGCCAAGATGCTGCTGGAGACACAGGGCCTGGGATCAACTACACGAAGCAATTATACCACTGACCCATTGCAAGAATGTGTTCTCCAACTGAGGTATTGGCTCTGAGGAGAAAGAAATAGAAGCCAAGAGAATATGGAGAGCTGATGAGAAGTATGTGTGTCACACAAAAACGGCTGGTCCTGCAATTGTCACACATCCTGGGAACAAAAAAACCCTGAAGCATTACAGCCCTGCAGATTCCTCAGTGGGGACACGCTGGTCTGCGGGGTTCTGAACGCCTCACCTCTGAGTCAGCACGCAGCTGGGCGATGCTTAGAGAATTTCCACTCCCCAGCAGCGTCTGCAGACATACAACAGGTGCATAATAAACTCCTGCTGAATTATTACAGTTTTGTTCCCATTTGCTACCTGATTCCCTGGAGGATAAGAAAGACGTAGAAATACCTACTGATGAGCAAAGGAAATGTACAAATGATGAGTTAGTTCAGAGCCGTGTTATGATCCAGCCAAAATGCCAAAGGTGAGTCCTGTGTGGTTCAGCTTTGCCTATATGAGCACAGATTTGCTTCTCTGTCCAGAGGGATGTCTAGGATGAAAAGCCATATTTCAGGGCATCTTCTTAAAGCCAAGAAGGGATGAAAGTGAAGAAAGACAAGAAAATCAGGGAAGGACAAACCTGGGAAGTCAGGACAGAGGAGATTCTGGCCTTACACCACCTGGCTCCAGTCTGCGCTCCGCCACTGACCAGCTGTGAGACTAGGCAACTTGCTCAGCCCCACGTCCCCTCCTGTGACGTGAGCATGTGCCTGACAAGTTTTCTCAAAAGAATCTTTGGAGTTCACACCCTTTGTACAATTTCTGGCACATAATAAATGCTCCTGAAATTTTAGTTTCCACTCCTAATGGTTTTCTAAAATGATCCCATTTCCTAAGATTTTTGAATAAATATCATTTGCTGAATACATAACTAAAGATAAAGTGTCATAACTCTGTAAGACCTTTTATATAAATATACTCACAAATCAGAAAAAAGAACTTCCCCCACGTACCCTGAATTTGGTTCAGATTACCTGAGCCCCACACCCACACAATGGGCCCGTTAGTCTGGCCTCCCCAGGCTGGAAACACCTCCTCTTACCATCAGGCTGTCACACAACCTGACAGAAGGTCCTCTCTTCAAGACAACTAGGCATAAATAAATTGGATTACTTTGCTATAATTATATAAATAAATATAAATAAACAAATAAGTATGTATACACCCACAGGGCATCCAAAGCGCCAGGAATCTCTGCATCCCGAGTTTGCAGGTGTGTGGCTTCAGGCCCAGATCCGTCGGACAGGCCTCGGAGAGAGAGAGCCA
This sequence comes from Equus quagga, assembly GCF_021613505.1. Classification (NCBI taxonomy): domain Eukaryota; kingdom Metazoa; phylum Chordata; class Mammalia; order Perissodactyla; family Equidae; genus Equus; species Equus quagga. The sequence goes on from NC_060277.1 coordinate 3,960,400, forward strand.
GAAGGCGTTCACCTCCAGTAAAATCTGGTGGAAACAACAGAGATGTTTTATGCTCTGTTTGAGGTGGTAAGTGCCATGACTCTTGGAATAAGAGCCTTGCTGAGCACTTGACACAGTTTTCCTTCTGGTACGTCTTTGCGTAAACTGTTCCTCTGGCTGCAAGATTGCTGTCCGTGGGGACTCTGGGCCCTCCCTGTCAGTGTGCGTTTGAGTCGGCGTGTTTTCCTTCTCTGCCTCTTTTCAAAGGTGCAAGAATTCAAGAGCTGCCCCCAGCTAGTGGCCCAACCCTGTGTCAGAGCTGCCGGTCCCAAGCCCATAACCCCGAGCACGCTTCCAGCTCCGCATCTGAGGCAACAACAGTCCTCGGAGGCACGGCCCTCCCACCGGCTGTGATAGGCTGCTTGGAATAGCAACAGCCTGTGTCACCGAAAAGGGCAAAGCCTTCGGAAATAGAAACAAAGTTGGTCACAAATCACGCTGCCTTTGCCCGAAGTTTTTTTTCACCCTTCTTTAGCATGCGACCATGGGGAAAGTGACCACTCCTGCCCGTGGAGGCGGCCGGGGTGGCTCGGTGCCCAGGGAACGGCTGTAACTTCTGCGTGAACATGGTACCTGTTGAAAACACGGAGGGCCCCAGTCTGCTGAACCTGAAGGGGAGAGCGGCGGAGGCGGATGGCAGCGACAGAGCCAGTGGCCGGCATCCTCCCCGGGCGAGAGGTAAAACGAGTCAGCCGGGCTCTGGTGACCGGCCAGGGGAGTGAGCGGTTCTCTCTCGGGTCTCACTCGGGTGTGTGTGTGAGTTTGTGTGTGTGTGTGTGTGTGTGTACACATGAACCTGCTAGGTGCGTGGAGAAAAGGGGACAGGATCTGGTGGGAGGAGTGACAAGGAGCTATAATGTGAAGATTGAAGTCCCACTGCTGGTAAGCTGGGTGGCACTGATCGTGTTGACAATATAATGTGTAAATCTTTTTCGTTTTGGGAAGATTGACTGGCAAGATAGTCACATGTGTAAACACATACCCCCACACCCCCACATGCAGACTTTTTCTTTTATTGTCACAAATGGACAATCTGTAAAAAGTGGACATTATAGCCACCATTTTTTAAATCAGTATTTTAGGTAGGTTTCATGAAATTAATACTTATATAATCAATGACCACAACCTTCTTTTGAAGTTCCCAGTATCTGTTTGGAATGAATTTGAGCATTATTCGAAGGCTAAAACCTCAGCTTCATCGTTCCTGCCTTCTTTAAAACCGGCCTTTCAAACGGAGGTTTGTTCAATACTTTGCCTCTGGAGGTGAAATTTGGAACACTTTTAATTCATTTCTTCTCCAAACCAAACGCTGTTCTTCACCTCCACATTGACAGTTCCCATGAACACCCTACACACTGTCAGCTGCCTCTTCCTATTCATTTAGTCTGTTCTCAATAGCATAGAAATGAACCAGAGCATGAAATGAAATCGAACATAAATAATCCTCTCCTTCTTGCTGCTTTCCTCCACTCCACTCCCCGAGTCATATAACACGACCCCAGGCCATATACTGGAATGTAGGGGCCGGCCAGTTGGTGCAGTGGTTAAGTTCGCATGTTCCATATACATATACACTCCAGCACTACAGAAGGCATTTCCCTCTCCCATTGGGATGGATCCAGTATAGACTCGTGTTGGCCTCGTGGGTTCATCTGATCTTGGGCCTGAATCCACGACCCCTCTCTCGGAGGCATGGGGGCACCCCCTCGGGAAGTGAGGAGTGGTCACTCATCCCTGCTCAGCCTTCTCTTGCTTTCCCACTTCTGGTCAAGACTGAGCATGTGGGTCATCCTTCAGCATGGCCTCGGCCCCTCTTTCGCACAGCTGCCCCTTCTCTAAGAGACCTCTCTGGCCTTTAAGTCCAAGAGGAGGGGAGGGAAATTTGTATTTGGGAGGCAAGGGAAAGGAGGCAAAGTTCTTCCTCTGAATTCCTGCAAGATTGAACTGTGGGGTCAGCTGAGGTGGTGATGTCAACAAAAGTGTTCACTAAATAGAGGCAGTGACAATGTCACAAAGAAGCAGGAAAGACAGTGTCCTGGAAGGGTCTCCATGGTAACAATTAAAAATTTGCTATTTAATTTCAATATGGCCTTGAAAGCACAGTGTACTCTTTGTAGGTTAAATTACATGAGTTCATAGTTATCCCGAAGGAGAGTCACATGTACTTAACTTTGTAAAGGTTGACTGTATGCACATAATTCAATTTAAAGTGCAACTGTTTCTGTAAAGAAATGATAAATGAATAAATACCATATCTTTTAGATGAGACAAATACCAAATAAATACCATACCTTTATTATATTGAAGAGGATGCCAAAATGTTTCCATAAAATCTTAAATGAATACAGTTTTGATTTGTGCTATATAGGGTAGATCTTTAGATGAACACAAACCTTTTGTGTGTGTGTGTGTGTGTGAGGAAGACTGGCCCTGAGCTAACATCTGTGCCAGTCTTCCTCTACTTAACGTGGGATGCCACCTCAGCGTGGCTGGACGAGTGGTGCTAGGTCCGTATCCAGAATCTGAACCTGCAAACCCCAAGCCGCCGAAATGGAGTGCACACACTTAACCTCTGCACCACTGGGCCGGCCCCAAATACAAACTTTTTAGTATAACTTTTGTAAATTTTCCTAAATTGTCTTAAGCATCTCATGGTACCTAAAGGCAGTTATATGTATCTCTATGTATATAATGAATGCATAGTGCAGACTCACTTTATAGTTTTAACAAGTTACTCAACCTCTGCTATCAGGATTCTGTTTTATGAAGATGTTGAGGTTTAATGAAATAATATTCGTCAAATACTCCTTTCAACTTCTTTACATTTTAAACTTCTATAGTTTCATCCAGGAAATTCAGGGTATTTAAAATATGCTCAATAATTACCATAGTATTCCTGCACTTGAAGGTAGCAAGTTTTTCTATATATTTCCATATAAGAATTTTCTACATTCCTAGGTGGGAATTAAAGCATAAAAAAGAAAGAGTTCTACAACCCAGGGTAAGGGAATTCAATCCCGTGAGATTTAATGCGGGGTGCTGTGTTGCACCCCCGATGTTATTATGCACAATGAAAAGTCGCGACAGGTCTTCCTCCAAAAACCCCTCTTACACTGGGCAGAATGCTTTGTTCCAATGTCTAGAGGCTAACGAGCGTAAATTCATTTTCAGGAAGCCATGACTCAAAGTGAGTGCATTTTTAGTAAATTTTTCAGTGTTCATGGACATGTTATACTTGACGTTACAGGTCAGAGTTGAGCTCAGTTTGAAATCCTAGTACCTAGAGCTGATGACAGATACAGGTGAAGTGAGAAACACGGATGCTGGAGCATCTCACACGAGGAGAACAGGAGGCCAGAGGACGTGTGGTCGGCTCCACGGCTCCACTTGGCGCAGTGGCTGGTGCAAGCGACCCTGGTGGCCCCGGGCCGAGGGGCCCACGCCTCCTCTTCACGTCAGGCGCTGGGGCTCCCCAGCTTCTCCCTTCATGATTCCAATGACTGGCTGGGGGAGGGTTTCCGTAAGCCCACCTCACCCCACCAGCACCGATTTCCTCGGATCCGCCCGCCCTAAAGGTCGGAAACCAAGGACAATATTCACTGTATGAGGGCAGGTTCTCAGCACTGCAGATGCAGCTGCTGAATGCTCTGGGACCCCCAGGTCACTAGGACTGCACTCAGTGACCCAGCGGAAAGGGCCGCACTTCGTCCCTAAGACCCTTCTAAATCTGAGATACCACGGTCTGAGGCTAAAGACACGCCACTTCTGCGAACCAGACAAATCCCTGCGGCAGTGGTTCTCAAATGTGTTTGAAGCTGTGAACTTCGTCCAAGTGGACGCCGAGCGGGTGGTCAGTCCAGGTCCCCACGGCCCGCCCTAGTAGAAAGAGGGGAGTTGGAGTGTAAGGGAACTGTGGCCTGGCCGCCCCCTGCTCCCTCCTGGCCCCGTAGCCCTGAGCAGGCCCCTGGATCCCGGCGTCTCACGGAGCAAGCCCGCAGGTCCGCCCCTACTCTGATGAGGCAGGCCGCGGGGTTTTTTTTTTTGTTGGGGTCTATCCCCCCGAGGAGAAATCTACTTGTAAGAGAGACTGAGGAAACTTTGGGAACAAACTTACCCCTGGGACAGAGAAAGTCAGGCCGACCAGCTTGAGCTGATAACAGAGCTTTGCTTGTGAGACGAGTGATTCCAACACAGACCAATCACTGTGGGAAGCCCCAGACCTTGGCCTTGCCCATTTTTCCAGGCTTTTCATATACTAAAAAGTGACAAAAATTTCGTGCTTTTAAAAACATGTGTATTTAACAAATTGATGACTGATAACAACCAAAACTGGTTGTGCGTGGCTTGATGCTTCCAAGGAAATGACAGGGGTTACAGACATGTGAATTTATGCGGGACTGTAGACTCCTCTGTGTAGAAATAAGACCAGATGTAAAGATAAGTGCCTGCGCTCTTACTTGCATCGGCTTATCTCTGTGACGCACATTTTACCTCCCTGGGAAATGGCATCTGAAGTCTGCACTTGAGGCTTCTGGTGACTGCCAGCCTGGGCAATGGCTTCTGCCGGATCTGGGAAAGGAGAGGCTCTGAACGACACGCCGGCCCTCAGCAGAGCCGTTGTTCCCCTTTAAGGCCTTGTTCTCACCTAGCGGGGCATAGAAGTTGTCACTTGCTGCAGCAGACTGGGACAAGCCAGGCCGAGGAGCAGTGGACCCGGAGGGACTGAAATGAGCCGGCAGCCACCAGCGTGCCCGAACTGGTTCTGCAGCCGGTGTCAACTCTGATAAGTCACTGCCCCCGTCTCAGTGGTTACATATTTTAAACGTCGCCCTCCTCCCTGGTAAGATGGCCAGCTGAGATCCCAGGAGCACGCCTGGTGGCAGCTCGCAGGACCGGAGGCGAGCCCTCAGGTGCACCCCGTGTGAATTCTCACGGGGTGCTCTGTGGTGGTCTAGGTCTCAGGACACTGGTGAGAACAGCACTCCAAGACGGCGAGGCCACCCTGGAGTCGCTGAGGAAGCTCCCACGGACACGTGTGTATCGGAGGTGAGCCGGCCGATGCTACAATGCAATTTCAGTGGCTGCAGGTGTGTGGGATTCTGTTTCTCCTGCATGAGTACTTAGTTCTCGAATCGGGTTTGGTAGGTGGCGTTTTCTCAGGAGGACGGCCCGAAGTTCTACTTAGTCTGCGGGCTTAGAAAGTTCCCAGAGCCCGGAGCAGCCCTCCGCTTGGGCTCTGAGAGTGAAGCGGCTGTTTACTCAGCTTGTACGAGCGAGAACTGGTTTTATAAGATTCTTAAGTTGGACGCAACAGGGCTTTCCTAGTTCAGTTTTTTCTCATGAACAGCCTTCCCGAAAGGATGAGCTACTGAGCAAAATAAGGCATGGAAAACCATGTCAAAGGACACCAAGTGGTGGTAGCGAGAAAGGGGGACAGCTGGGATGGACGTCTTCCCAAGGGGCTATTTGACCAAATACCAAATAATGATGATTTCTCATCCCATCTTCCCTCCAAAAGTACCCAGCCTCAGTTAAAGACACAGCACCTGAAATCCCCCCAAATACTTCCCAGCTGAAACTTTGAGTCAAATATATTACCTTTATAGTAAATCATAAGTTTAGATGGGTTTTTTCTGTTCAATTTTGTTTTGTTTTGGCTCATGGGTATCATTTTCCTCCCTATGTCACGGCACACTCATTTATGCATTTGCTAAATGGCTATGCCCCAGTGGTAGACTAATTTAGGCAGAAGTAATAATAAGACTAAAATAATTTATCACATTATTCTAATTTTAGCAGCTTTCATTCTTTTTGAACAATGACCCACTTTATACTGTTCTGCCAAAGTAACAGGGAGAAAAATGTAGTCTTTTGACTTATGGGGTATTTTTTTTCCTTAAGTAATACAAGTGTAATTTACCTTTAAACTATTAAATTGTGCTTCCCTTGGAAGTAATTTTTTCTCAGAAATACTCAAGACTCAGGTTGGCCTGGTCTGTCAGGCTCTGGGGCTGTTAGCTAATTCCATATTATTGAATCCCAAATGTTTTGCTCCCGTGTGCACCTGTTTCCACACTGTATGGAGGCTGGAGTCGGGAGCCACAGGCAATGCTAATTTAGCCAGCTGCCTGCAATAGCATCTCAACCTCAGATGTGCGAGACTTTTTAAGAACAGGGAAGAAGAGCTGTAATTAGAATCAGTCTGTAGGGTGAGAGAGCATCCCTAAGCTAAGGAAATGTTTCATTTCCACCAGGAGACAAAACTGTAGAGGTCCCAAGGCAAAGTCACAGGGAGAGCTTTTCCAGATGGAAACCCAATTATGTAGGTATTAACAAAAACAAGGGAATTCAAGAGTTTATGAAAAGGCATAATTGTATTGCTAGAAACAAGGTATCGTTTTACTTCCTTCAACATCAATGACACTGTTTCCAAGTTTTACTTCCGTGTTATGAACATTCTACCCCATTGATTTAGACTAAACCAATCCTCGTTGAGGGATTTTTGTGAGCCAAGCGCTTCTATGACCATCATTCTTTCTTATCTTTACAACGGATAAAGAAACTGAGGCTCAGAGAACACCAGCTAACATTTACCAAGTGCTTCTTGTCACGTACCAGACACTCCTCTATCAAATTTATTCTCGTAACAACTTTATGAAGTAGATAACAATTTTGTCTTTATCTTAGCAGTGAGGACACAGGGACAGGTTAAGGGGCATGTCAAAGTCTAGATGGTAACTAGCAGCACTCTGATTCCTGACTGTCCTTCACCATGAAGCCCAGGTACCTCCCGGAGAGAAGTGAAGTGACTTGGTCCAGGGAGCATGGCTAATAGGTGGCAGCACGGAATCTGAACCTCAGTATGTAAATCCAGTCCAGGGTTTCACCCACTTGACCAATGATACCATCCAGCGCTGACGTCTCCACTTCCTGCTCTCTTCTGTGATCTGATCTGTGATTGGGTACCTGTTACACTCATTTCAGAACTTTCTTGCATTCTATTTCAGCTAGTTCCTTAGATTTCCATGTACTATGTCTTTTTCTATAAGATTATAGGTTCCTGGATAAAATAGACGTTCCTGTACCTATCAGAGCTTTGAGCCAATGGGAGTGCTTGGAAGGTACTGTGCAATTCATAAGAGGAAGGGACAATACCTTTTCTCCCCATTTCTGTCATGGGTTCACATGCGTGTGGCACGGTTTCCACCGTCTTGTGCCATCCAGTGGAGACGTAACGTAGGAAATGTCTCAACACAGTGCTTACAATGGCCACCCTGCTGATGGCACTGTCCACCCAGATGCACCTGTCTTCTATCTGTGCCCTAAACAGTGCTGACACATACTCCATGCTTAATTGTTAAATGAGTGAGTGAGTGAAGACGTGTTTATTGAACTGAACTGAAGACTGTTTTTATTCGGCAGTACTTATTGAGCACCTGCCGTGTGAGAGGTGCAGTGCTGGATACATCAGGGTAAAAAAAGATTTCTAAGATATTTTCCACATCTATAGATTTTACCAACTCATCAGAAAGATGAGAATATAAATAACTGCAAGCCAACCATTTAGTACATTTTGAGTATCTACTTAGAATCAGGCCTGATGTTAGTCCCTGTGTCCAATGGGGAACGAGATATCCATGTTGTGCAAATGCCCATTACCAGCTAGTGGAAAGAGACAGGCATCAGAAAACCTACAAAGGAGGAGGCGGCCAGAGGCACAGTACTAAGGTGGTGCACGGGGGCAGCTCAGTCAGTTGAAGGATCCTGGAAAACGGTATGACTAAGCTGAGTCAAGATAGTATAACTGAGGCCACTGTGTTTACCGAGAGCATTCTAGAGAGAACATAGCTTGTATAAGAGTTTGAACAGAGAATGGCACATTCCGGGAACTGCAAAATATTCTTGTATGAGTTCAAAGTGGGGGAAAGACGATGACAAAGGGATCTGAAGCTATAAACAGGGACCATGTCGTGAAACCTTTGGGTGCGTGGTACCATGAGAGGAGGAATTCTTAGGAAGAGACCGTGTCAGTTTAAAGAAATTGAGAAAGCTTCCTAAAGTGATGGTAGTGGTGATAGAATTGGGAGTCTTGGAAAACCCCACGAGCACGTCTTTAAATCCTCCAGCTTCACGGGGTCACCATTCTTTTAATATTTAAATAAAAATAGCTCCAACCCCCATAAGTTTAAACCCACACGCCTCCTGGCTGCCCACCCTCTGCCCGTCTTCAAACACACAGCATGCCTGAGAGTCTTGTAGTTCTTCTCATCACTTTTTGCACCAACTTCTTGTTTCCACTGGATTCTTGTCCTTCCTGCAACTGGGCTTTTCTCTTATCCCTGCTCCAATCTATGTGTACATTACAGCCCTTTTCCTTCCTATACTCAAACCCCATTCACACCAGCTCTTTGTAGATTTTTACTGTTGATTTGAAGAGGGCTTTGGTACACTTAAGTATTAGGTGGGCTCGTTTAAAATTCTCCTGTCAAGTCTACCGTAGGGAATTTCTTGTAAATCAACTTTTCTGAAAAAAGCCACTGGCCTCTTGTTCTGTTGTTCCCTTGTGTTCACTCCCCAGCCCCATTCTCCAAACTTGGAAACCAGTCTTCACCTTTTCTTCCATTTCTCCTATTTCTGGGCTCTCTTAGCCATTCTTTCTTTCTTTCTTTCTTTTTTAAATTATTTATTGAAGTCATATTAGCTTATAACATTGTGTAAATTTCAGATTTACATTATTGTACCTCAATTTCTGTGTAGACTGCTTCGTGTTCACCACCAGTAGTCTAGTTTCCATCTGTCACCACACACAGGCGCCCCTTTACCCCTTTTGCCCATTCCCCTCTGGTACCCTCTAATCTGTTCTCCTTATCTATGTGTCTGTTTATCTTCCACAGATGAGTGAAATCATATGGTGTTTGTCTTTCTCTATCTGACTTATTTCGCTTAACATAATACCCTCAAAGTCCATCCATGACGTTGCAAATGGCACGATTTTGTCTTTTTTTATGCCTGGTGGTAATCCATTGTACAGATTTACTACATCTTCTCATTCATTGATGGGCACTGGAGTTGCTTCCACGTCTTCTACTCATTCTTTCTTGGTCTCTCTTTCTCTCTCTCACACACACACGCACGTGTACACACACACATCAGCATTCTCCCTTCTTGGTCTTTTCTCCCTCTCTCCCCTTCTCTCCCACAGTCCACCCGTATGTCGTCAACATCCCCCATGGGCTTCTCCCTTAACACCCAGGTAACCATCCAGGTATTTATTTTTAGTAAATAAAATTATTCTTCCCAAGAGATTTACATCCACAGGCTTTACAATATTATTTATTTTCTTACCATTTTACTTCCCTAATTAAAGAATTTTAAAAGCACTAAGGGTGAGTCTTGACCATTTTTGAGTACATGAACTCCTTTTTAAATAGGAAACAAGTTCAAATCTTCACATAGAAGTCTTTGCAGTTTTATGTTTATTTATTAGAAGACAGAGAATGACAGAAAGCTACTGTGCATTCACTAGCGCTTTGAAATTTTAAAGAATTTTTTTCATCACATCTGCATATGTTTGAAATCTTGACGTACAGATATGCACGTTATTATTTTTTCCAACATTCAATAATCATTGATGGGATTCTAAAAACTTTGTGAATTTTCAAATGTCCACAGCTCACGCAGGTCGAGAATCCCCATCCCGGAGACATTGGGGCTGTCCAGGGAAGACGGCTGCTGGCTTGTTCTCAAGATTCCTTCCTTCTTAACTATCTATTGAAAACCCCGTGAAAACATAGAAAAAGATGCAAAATTACAATAGCATTAAAGCCAGATATATTCAGTGAGTTAGGACTTAACCCTAAGTAAAATGCAACATGGGCCTAATGTACAAAATAGGGCTGTAAAAGTTTAACTTCCCACAGATTCTCACTGTGCATTCCTAATTGAGAGAACTGTCACCAACCCGGGGAAGAAAGACATCTCCACAGAGCCCTGGAGCTGCTCTTGCAGATTGTTGGAAGGTCTGCTCCACAGCCTGCTTCTTCCCATCCCATCCCGTCATCAGCACGTCTCTTTCTCCATCTTTTAGAGGCCAGTTTCCAGGATTTCAGCAACTCTGGGCGAGTTAGAAAAGACAGTGGCTTGTATTCTTGAATATGAAATCAGTGTTAAGAAGGGGAAAATCCTAGAGGAGCCACTAGAATGGTGCATTCTAGAAGTTGTAGTTTTGTATGTACTGTTTTGTTGGGTTTTGTTGTTTTTTTTGCTTTTTTTTTTTTTTTTTTGCTGAGGAAGATTTTCCCTGAGCTAATGTCTATGCCAATCTTCCCCTATTTTGTATGTGGGTCACTGCCACAGCACGGCTGATGAGCAGTGTAGATCTGCGCCCAGGATTCGAACCCATGAGCCAGGATCACTAAAGTAGAGCACACAGAACTTTAACCACTCAGCCACAGGGCCAGCCCCTGTATGTACTGTTTTTAACAAGCAAAGAACTACAGACTGCTTTAACTAATGCAGGAATAATATCCCTTCTTCATAGTCAGGGGACCAAAAAGAATCCTTTTCTCAGTCCAATGGAGCCTCACCAGAAAAGTCACTCCCAGCCATCAGGAAGTTGGCTCGCAGCTACACATCAGTTGCTCCCCCAGGTCTAACCAAGAGGAGTTTCCAGCTGCAACCGGGTAACTGGAACAAGGTGCGTGAGACACTAAAAACCCGATAGCTGGTCCACCTCCCTTCTGATTTTCTGCCTTTCGTATCAGGAGATCTAAAAGATTCAGACACCCTCCTCTCAGTCTCTCTTGCAGCCAGATTTGACCATGGAACCCTGGTTCTGGTCAGCGAGACATCGGGGTGCATCTTTGGAGGGGAGGAGAAATGTCCTCAGCTCAGTTGGGGCCCCTGGCTGGGTCAGAAAATTCAACCAGCAAAATAGATTAACAGCAGAAAAGCACCCAAATTTATTTAAGTTTTAGATGACATGAGATGCTTCAACAGGAAATGAAGACCCAAAGAAAGGGTTAAAGCTGAGTATTTTTTTGCTGGATTTGATGGAGAGTGAAGAGGCAAGTAGAAGATGACAGGTCAAGGAGGATGAGGCGAGTGTGGTAAGCCAGGACACACTTAGCAAGGCTTGTTTGTTCAGATTCCTCTTGGCGTCCCTGTCCCTTCCTATTCGGAGATAAGGTGGTTCTTTTCCTCAGGGTACAGAGCGGACGCCTCCCACATGAGGGTCTCATGACCTGCTTCAGGGCAGAAGGGCAGGGCAAGGTCAGAGGGACCTCCTGCTTCTGCCATTTTCTCGAACTCCTTCAGCTTAAATTATTCGATATGCCAAGGTGTCATATTTTGGGGTAGCATATCCTGAACCCCATCATCTTCCTAGGTGCTTCTGGAAAGTTCGCTCCTGAGAAAAGGAGAGGCTTTGCCCTTAGCCTTCTCTGAATATAGTCTCTTGCCTTTGAATCTGACTGTGAAAGAATCTTCTGCCTGGAGCTGTGGCAGCCACTTTGCACGCAGGATGACAGGTCAGGGCCGAAAGCCAGCCCTCTGAGGAGGCAGAAGCAGAAGCATGGAGAGAATGCGAATCCTCAGAGACTCTCAGCTCAACCTCTTGCTAAGTAAACAATAAATGCCACGAAGTTTTAAGCCTTTATTTTTTAGGTTTTTGGTTTCTTCCATTCAAAAATATTGTAACTGATTTGGGGGCTGGGTTAAGAGAATGCAGCAAATCTGGTTATTGGCAAGTACATTTTATTTTATTTTTTTATTTTACTGTTTTTTTGGTGAGGAACATTGGCCCTGACCTAACATCTGTGTCAGTCTTCCTCTATTTTGTATGTGGGATGCCGCCACAGCATGGTTTGGTGAGCGGTGTGTATGTCCACACCCAGGATCCAAACCCATGACCCCCGGGCTGCCGAAGTGGAGCACACAAACTTTACCACTATGCCACCAGGCTGGCCCCGGCAATTATGTTTTAAATACAAGGGCAAAGCATGCATTTTAAGATTTCTTTTTACAGGAAACATATATAAATTTTGGAAAGCGTCCAATTTCTGTCTATAATTTTTTTTAAGTGGAGTCTGCTAAAAAAGAGCTGTAGGACAACATCCAATGGCAAGAGAAAACGGAAGTGAAGATGGAGCTACCTGAGAACAAAGATGCAAAGAGATCACGTACGACTTGGAAGGAGGATGAGGAGGCTGGAACACAAGAGCAGAAGCTTATCTGACATCTGTGATGCACAGGATGAATATGAGAAGGTATTCTAGGATGCACATAAAAAGGACAAGAAGATGGGCATGAGAGAGGAAATCAATATAAATAACTGATATGTAAATAATTACTCCGAAACAAATGAGAGGGAAAACCCAAAATACTAGAAGAAATCTTCTCTGAGTAGAAGAAGAACTCAACGAGCGGCAGAAAAATGTAGAAGAAACAGACACCTGGATTTATCCCGGTGAAAGTTGCACCTTGAAGGAGGGAAGAGAAGAAAGAAAAGACTGAAGGGCATGCATGCCACCAGCAGAAAGAAGAGCTGCCAACAGAACTGGGGGCAGGTGGCACTGACGTGGGACATCAACAGTGTCCCTGCTTCACACCCCCGTGGCAGGCAGAATAGCTTCAGCCTTCAAAGCGTGTCTGTGAAAGTACTGCTGAGTCAAACCTGCGTTTGGGAAGATAAAAAGAAAGATAGCAAAATTCCTATCTTTTTGTCCCAGAAAGGTCAAGTGCTAGCAGGTATAGAGGGAGGCCAAGGTTCCTGCTTCTGGCTCCTCTGTATGTCAAAGGGAGGACTGGGGTCGGGAGGGGGCTAGCGGTTAGACGAAGGATGGTGCACCGTATTTCCCACCGCGGAGGCACCATGTGTGGTCCAGGGCCTGGAGGCAGCATCTGGGACCTCTGGCTGCCGTCGGAGACACCACACCTCAGTTCCCCATGGGACGTGCCCTCTGCGAGGTTGTGAGGAGCTTTCTGCTGAAGCCAGCGCTCTGCCTTCTGGGGCATCCAGTAACCTCCTGAGCTCTCTGCCAGGCACGGGTGGGCCCCCCTGACACGGACAGCCCTGCTCCCAACGCTCCCCGTATAGGGCAGGAGGCAGGCGTAACTAAACGCAATCGAGGATGCTATAAGGCCAGGGACCAAAGGCAAGAGAGAGGAAAGAGATCAATGCGAACCAAAGAGAGGGAGTCTGGGAAGGTTTTGGAGAGGAGGGGACATTAGAGCTGATCTTTGAAGATGAGTAGGGTCTGCCTCGGCTGTGGAGGAAGGAGGACCCGCCGTGAGGGGAACAGCATGAAGAACAGCACAAGCCTGGGAAAGCGTGCAGCATTTTCCAGAAACAGCAAGGGGTCCAGAATGGTGCCTGGAGACCACAGTGGGATCTGACTGCAGTGGGTCAGCTGAAAGGGGACTGCTAACTGCAGGGTTGAGGACTAGAGGCCAAGGCCACACACACAGCTGGCGTCTAGAGCCGTGAAACACCATGTGGCCTCCGCAACGGTGCTGTATTAACAGGCTTATAATGGTGCTGAGAGCTTTGAAGAAATGCTGAGTGTGCTAAGCATTCTGTGAATACGAAGTTCCGTATGCTAACCATTACGGTATACTGGGGGTCAACCTCAGTCTGCTGACGGAGCTGTGGGAGGGGACGACCAAGGATGAGTGTTCAAGAGTGCTGTCATCATTCATTCATTCATTCATTCACTCAAAACAAACATTCACTGAGCATTTCCCTGGTGCTCGAGATGAGAGGTGAGAGTACAGAGACAGCATAAGGAAAGCAGGTTCTCACTTTGGAGGAGCTTCTAGTCTAAGAGGGGAAGACAAACAAGTGCATAAATGAGGCCCTTACGATGTGTCAGACGCTCTGAAAGGACACACTGTGCGCACAGTGGGGGCACAGCTGGCTGATGGGGGGCATGGGGGCAGCACGAGGCAGAGCAGGGTGGGCTTCACAGGGGAGGCAGCACTTGAGATGACTCCTGAAGGATGGATGGGGATTTAAGGTGTCCGAGGAGAAGGGACAGAGAAAGGGGAGACCACAAGGGCAAGGCCATTTGCAAGTTTTTCTCGTGCAAAGCATAAAGTCAGGGCCTTTTAAATTTGAGAGGCATTCCCAGTCGGTCAAGCTACACAATCACCTGGCTGCCGGCCAAGAAAGAAGACCTGTGTGTGCCCACTTTTCAGACTGGTAGAGTTTGGTCAGCCGGGGAGGGTTTCCTGCGTGTCCCTTAGGTAAACACGCTGTAACAGGCATACGGAGAAGAAAGGAGAAGGCAGGCAGAAAGGCAAATATTGTGAGAAGCGAGTGTCTCGCGTGGGGGCCTGTTCCAGCTGTGGTGTCATCTGAGTCTCCGCGAGCGCGGACAATGCAGCCATTGTTGTGGTGGCCGTGCAGACTCTCGCGCTATGGGGCTGCCTGTCCTTTGTGCCCTCCCTGAGGGTCTCAGTGCTCATTTGCATAAGGCCCCTTGGTTGTGATCCATAGGACCAGTTTTATTTTATTGCCTTATTAAAGAAGCATCTTTGCATCAAAAGGAACACTGCTGGTCTGGTAGCAAAGCAGCCAGACACAGAGGCAGCAACCCGGCAGCCTGTGGGTACCAGCTGTAAGTCTCCAGAACGCCACCACTGTGTGTTGTCCACGAAAGGCTGAGAGTTCCCTTTGATGCTTTGGGGGAAAACGGATGTAAAGGAAGGGCCCCTATGAAGCAAGGGCCTGAGTGAAATGGCTGGAGATGCTGACCTTCATCACGAATGTTAAGTGCAGACTGTTGGACCTCAGGGCTGCGTGTTTTTAGAAAAGAAACTAATTGCGATTCCTCACCTGCCCTCTCCTTCCGCACGGGCTGCTTTTCCTCAGTCCACCCAGCTGCCCCGGGCTCTCCCATCCACAAACCCCACCTTCCTGCTGTGTCTTCTCTCTTTCCTCCTGTTCCCTGCCAGATTTCTTGGCAAAGCTGTACTTCCTAGTATCTGTAGGATGACATCTTGCTTCTATCATCATCAACCAGAAAGTAGACACAGGAAAAGCCCGCTGTTTATCTCTCTCTCTGTTGTTTTATACCATAAAATAGCGCCAGGAACATTTCCTGTGGTGGAAGTCCCAGGGTCACAGGGCTGCGACCTTGGGAGCCTTAGGGACTAGCCTTCCATACCAGATAAGAATTCAGCATCCCGGGTGGGCAGCTTGAGGATCACGTGGGCCTTCAGCCGTCATAGTCGCAGGTGTGAGATGAGCAGGGAAGTGAGTTTTGGGCAGTACCCTCAAGGCATATAATGGGGACGATATGCCCTTCAAGTAAAATTCAGACAAACAGTGAGGACCTTGGCTTAATTCTATAGCATGTAACCCACATCGCTATGCCCCCACGTGGGAATAGGGTCATGGAATATTCTAGTGAACTTTTTAAGCTTTTAAAAGCAAATTCCCTAGATAGATAGGTAGGTAGGTAGGTAGATAGATATAATATGATATATAAATTTTTTTAATTGCAATTTAAAAAAAAAATTTTACCAATTCTTATGGAAAAAAATTTATTACGTCTCTGAAGAATTATACTCAGTGCTAGATGCTGAGTCTCGAGAGGGACATTGACAAACTGGCATGGTCTGCAGACCCTTTGCACACATCCCAATTTGTCAGTGTCCTATGAATCCAGGCTAAAAGGACTAGGCACATGAAACTAAGTCCAGAAAGCAGAAGAAGGAGCCAGATCATTCTTCCGTCACGAGGGACTGCCCTAGACGGCGAGGAGCTGGCTTCATGGCTTCCCTCGCCCGTCTCCCCGCTCTTCCTCAACTCACCACCTCAGACTCTCTCTGAAGTAGGATGATGGAGCTGCAAAGGAAGGGCCTCTTGTATCTCACGGGGTCTTTCCTTTTGTGAGGAAGCTCTGTTTCCCATCTAACGAAAAGGAAAACACGGAAGGTGAGGGAGAAGGCCGAGGTGGCGAGGACAACCTCCTGCTGCACAAGCAGTTCTGGCATCTATGCCCCACATCCTCCACTCAGTGTCCTACGCTGCCCTCTGTCACTCGAAACCCCTTTCTGGGGGTCTCACTCAATCTGCCTCCCTAGTGTTTCTTTCTCCAGAGTCACTTAGTTCTCCAGCCTGAATATCGAGACCAATTGTCAAAACGCACAATCAACACGTCAGACATAGAAAAAACGAACAATGACAAGTGCAGACAAGCAATACAATATTCTTATCCAAATGTGAGAATTTGACCTAACTCTCCTTGTGGTGGAGGAATTTGTTGTTACTGATTTTAAGATGACCTGGGAAAAAGAATATGTGGAAACTGAGGACATGAGAGAAACTGTAAGAGAACACTTTAGAGTCATTTTGCCGTAAAAATTAAGACAGTGCATAATAAATAACAAAACATAGAGATATCACCAAAATGTTAAGTTTCCTGAGGGGCAAAGACCACACCTGTTTTGTTTCATTGCTGTATATATAGCCCTCGGTACCCAGGAAGATGCCTGTGTGGAACGGGGCTAAATATTTGTTTTCTGATCAGCTGGATAAATTGCCCACTTAATTTCAATGTAATGGTTTGTGTTTGCAGTGTTCATCAATTAGTTTGGTTTTGTTGCTGATTATTGCATTTTTATTGGCTCCTCCATCTAAATACTCAATCCTCCTTTTATTTATTTTTTGGACTTTCCTGCTTTTCATATGCCACCAGGATCCCAGAGGTTTAAATACCTTGGATATTTATGGTGGGAAGGGATTTAGATCAGCTTTGTTTGACCTGCTCATTTCACTAGAGCTGAATAGCATTTTAAAGCAGACCCCCGACCAGTTAAACAGCCTTAGCTCCGCCTGGGATAATCGCGTGCCCAAGCGCATGCTTCTAGTCCATTTCACACACATCTCAGCTCTGCTGCTCTTCTTACTGCTGGGGTTCCCAGGCCCATCCTGGTCCCGCTGCTCATTCTCCACTCTCTCTCCCTCAGTGACCTCATCCACGCCCGTGGCCTTCAAGACCGAGCATATGCTACTGAAGCCCAAATACACATCTCCAGCCCTGACCTGCCTCTTAGGCTCCAAATCTGCACACCCAGGCCCCTCCTGGACGTTGTTATCTGAATGTCTTACAGGCAAAACAAATAAGACATTTCGTAAGTCTTCAGTGGAACCTCTGATTTCCATTCCTCCTTTACCTCCACCATGGTCGGTCCTCCTCCAGTCTCCCTAGGGTCAGTATGGTGCGCTGTGTGGCACAGAGGCCTGGATCAGGGCATTGAATGCTGTAAAATCACCCAACCAATGGCTCAGACCATGGAATCACCGTGGGTTCTGACCTACCTCCTTACCCTCCGACTCCAATTCATGAGCTGGCGTAGCCGTTTTACCTCCGAATTAACTTGTGAATCCCTCTGCTTGTCTTCAGTTGCACTCGTCACGCCTGCATCTAAGGTAGCATCGTTGCTTGTCGAGACTAAGGCAGCCAACTCCTCCCGACCACCAGACGGGGCTCCACATGGCGGCAAATCTCATGGTGGCAGGACCCTCTCCCGCTCACGTGACACGACCCACGACTTGGAATACCAGAGCAAATTGTCATTGTGACCTGCCAGGCCCTGTGGGAAGCGTCCCCTCTGTCCCCACCCACACGCACTGGATGCCCTGTCTCACTCACCTCTCCAGGCTCATGCTGCCCGACACGGGGTGCGTTGGCGTCCCCTGCTGGAGCGCTCCTGTCCTCAGGCAGGCCTTGGAAACGGCTCTTCCCTCGGCTACCTCCTGTTCTGTTTTGTTTTTGTTTTGATAAATTACAAACATATAACATACACTTGTGTAGCTGTCACCAAAAATTATCTCCCCAGGTTACGTGGTGGGAGCCTGCAGCACTTCTGGAGGCCCCTGCCCTCTGGGCTTTGCCCACAGGGCACTGCAGTGGGACCAGAGGAGCTGCTATCAGGATTATTGGGATTTCTTTCTTTCTTTCTTTTTGTTTTGGTGAGGAAGATTGGCCCTGAGCTAACATCTGTGGCAATCTTCCTCTATTTTGCACATGGGATGCTGCCACAGCATGGCTTGATGAGTGGTGTGTATGTCCACACCCGGGATCTGAACATGTGAACTTGGGCTGCCAAAGTAGAGTACCCAAACTTAACCACTACACCACTGGGATCCAGTGCCAGGCAGCACCCAAACAGTACTGCTGCTTGTTCTGTCTTCAGCATCTGTCATCTGCCCATCTTCATGGCTGTCTGCTCAAAACTAAAAACAACATTAACATCAGAAATAGAAGGAAATGACTTTCTAGATTTCTCCGCCCCTCTCCTCCCAAAAATGAAAAGGACTTTTCCTTCCATATCTAATCATGTTGGGTTAGTATAGTATCTTACTATAACCATGTGTGTTTTTAGACTCCGTGCTATGAAAAACTCACTTGTACGAGGTCTGGTTTCCATTCAGACACAAGGTGTTTAAAGTCACAGCTCAGAACTGACCCCATCTCTCCTCTCTGCTCGCAGGTTGTGGCCTGTTCACCCTCCTGTCGGCTGTCACTGCTGCCGTCAGTGGCCTCCTCATGGGCTATGAACTTGGGCTCATTTCCGGGGCTCTTCTCCAGATACGGACCTTGTTAGCGCTGACCTGCCACGAGCAGGAAATGGTGGTGAGCTCCCTGCTCATCGGAGCCTTGCTGGCCTCGCTCACTGGAGGGGTCCTGATTGACAGGTTCGGCAGAAGGGCTGCCATCATCCTGTCGTCCTGCCTCCTCGGGCTCGGAAGCCTGGTCCTGATCCTCAGTCTGTCGTATCCCGTTCTTCTAGTGGGCCGCATTGCTATAGGGGTGTCCATCTCCCTCTCTTCCATTGCCACTTGTGTGTACATCGCGGAGATTGCCCCGCAGCACAGAAGAGGCCTTCTTGTGTCACTGAACGAGCTGATGGTTGTCATTGGCATTCTGTTTGCCTACGTTTCCAATTACGCCTTCGCCAGCATTTCCCAGGGCTGGAAGTACATGTTCGGCCTCGTCATTCCCTTGGGATTTCTACAGGCGATCGCCATGTACTTTCTTCCTCCGAGTCCCCGGTTTCTGGTGATGAGAGGACACGAGGAAGCTGCTAGCCATGTTCTCAGGAGGTTGAGAGCCATCTCAGATACGACGGAGGAACTCACGGTGATCAAGTCTTCCCTGAAAGATGAATATCAGTACAGTTTTTGGGATCTGTTTCGTTCCAAGGACAACATGAGGACCCGAATAATGATAGGCCTAACACTGGTGTTTTTTGTACAAATCACTGGCCAGCCAAATATATTATTCTATGCATCGACTGTTTTGAAGTCCGTTGGCTTCCAAAGCAACGAGGCGGCTAGCCTCGCCTCCACTGGGGTCGGGGTTGTCAAGGTCATCGGTACCATCCCGGCCACTCTTCTTGTAGACCACGTGGGGAGCAAAACCTTCCTCTGTGTCGGGTCCTCTGTGATGGCAGCTTCATTGGTGACCATGGGCATCGTGAATCTCCACATCCACATGAACATCACCAGTATCTGCAGAAGCCATAGCCCTGTCAACCAGTCCATGGAGGAGTCTGTGTTTTATGGACCAGGAAACCTGTCAGCCAGCAATGACATTGTTAGAGAGCCCTTTAAGGAGATCATGTCCCCCAGCAGAAGCTCACCAATGCCCACGAGAAATGACATGGACAAGAGAAGGGAGATGACCTCTGCATCCTTACCAAACGCTGGACTGAGCCAGACTGAACGCCAGCTAGTCACAGACCCAGAGGACGTCCCAGCTTTTTTGAAATGGCTGTCCTTAGCCAGCTTGCTTGTTTATGTTGCTGCTTTTTCAATTGGTCTAGGACCAAGTAAGTATTTTATTCTTTATTCCTTCCCCCTTCCCCTTATGAATATTAATGTATTTCTTTTGATCAGTCAGAGCATCCTACTGCTATGGAGTCTTGTATATAGAACTACTAGAAGCAAGACAGAGATGACGTTGGTCACCTGACGTCTCTGCTAATGTGGAAAGTATGCTTGGCTTGTATCTGCTTTGTGACACGTGCCGGGCTCGTATTCCCCTGAAGGAGGATTAGAGTCTCTTATCTGTCGTATGAGGATACTTTAAAACCAGTTGATTGGCAATGAATCAGACCTTGAAACACATTTATTGCCCAAGAGAACATATTATTTTATGAAAGCAAAGTTTACTGGGATAACATTTTTATCCATATCACTCCTGAGTTTCTTCCTAAGTGGAAGGAAAAAAATCAAATGTTTAAATTTTCTTCAAGACACAATAGTGATTCCAGCAATAATACAGAAGAAGGGAATTATGAGTTGGGAAGAAGGAGGCATTATTTCTTTAAGTCTATGTAAATAGTGGAATAACCTCCCTGGGCACTTTATTAAGCAGGAGGAGGGGAGTCAAGTTACCCCCATTGGACACAATACGGTTTACCGGGAGAGAGCTACGACGCGGTTTGTTTGATGTAGCTCGTCTACTCCCACGACAAAGTTTAAACACTTCTCTTGAGCAAAGGCTCTATAATCGGTTGTTTCTTGTGGTTCTCTAGACTTCTAGCCTCACACTGAAAGTCAAAACCTCTCTTTAGGGAAGTTGTGAGGGGTCTTTTGTACATCTCACTAGGAAATGAAGTGTTTAGAACGTAGGGTTGATCTGGGGCCGTCCCGGGGGTGTAGTGGCTAAGTTTGCACACTCTACTTCAGTGGCTGGGGTTCATGGGTTTCCATCCTGGGTGTGGAACTATACTGCTCATCAAGCCGTGCTGTGGCAACATCCCACACAGAACAACTAGAAGGACTTATGATTAGGATATACAACTATGCACTGGGCCTTTGGGGAGGGGAAAAAATAAGAGGAAGATTGGCAACAAGTGTTAGCTCAGGGCCAATCTTCCTCAAAAGAAAAAATTTCAGGCTAATCTCTCTCTACCACCCTCAACTCCCACCACTCTCCCCTCTCTCTCTCCCCCTCTCAGTCTCTCCCTCCCTCTGTCTTTCTTCCTTCCTCTCTCCCTCTCTCTTACAGAGTTGGTATTGAAACTTTTGTTTACAAAGATCAGGGACCAAAGAAACTTGCCTAAACAAAGGGAAGTGTTGGAGGTTAAGAGCAAGAAGAAGACATAGGTTAAGTTGATGAAGGAAACTCCTGGACAAATGTAGGTTTCTGGTGCTAGGAACTGGACAGTATTTCTGGGAAGAAAGTCACTTTGGGGCTTGCTCAAGTGATCCACCATTAACTCGTTAACTATTCATCCAGGTGGTATGTGGTGAGTGACTAATTTTTTCATGACCGAGAACTATGCTAAACACTGAGGAAACGGTCGTGAACAGGACAGACACTGTCCCTGTCTTGAAGGAGCTTATACTTGAGTCGAGAGAGCTGTATTCCTCGTGTCTGCTTCTTTCTGGTCAGCAACCAGCAGGTTAATTTCAGTTAACTAATGACTGGACTTACATGTGGCTGATAATGGCCTTTCCTCCGACTGCTCCCTCTTATTTTCATCTGCTGCTGCTTCCAAGTGAGATCATTCTCCAGATAACAGTTTGTTCAAATTCCAGAGTAAGAGAGGGAATCTGACTGACTTTGCTCTTTGCTGTGCCAACTCACAGGTATTGATTCTAGTCTAATCAGCTGGGGCAAGATTTGGCCAAAACATGGATGACCAGAAGCTGGCCCTTCCTCTGGCACCATGAGTAGACAGATTTCGCCATAAGGCATGGCACTCTGTGCATGGGCAGACAGAGTGAACACTACAGCACCCTCAACCTCTGACCTCTCTGACTTGTTTCTGGACCCTGACTCTGCTTTTTAAGACATCACAGTGATAAAGACTATCGTTAATGAACAGTTACGTGGAAGCAGGTTTCTACCAGTATTTCAGGATTCAGTTATCTTGGGTGTACACCTGTGAAATACTTGTCTCAGTCAGTCTGGGCTGCCGTAACAAATGACCTAAGACTGGGTGGCTTAGACAACCAACGTTTATTTCCCACAGTTCGGGGGGTGGGAAGTCCAAGATCAAGGCACTGGCAGATTCACTTCTGGGTGAGGGCCTGATTCCTGGCTTGTAGATGGCCACCTTCTTGCTGTGTCCTCACATGGCAGAGGGAAAGAGAAAAGGAGAGAGAGAGAGTACTAGCTAGCTCTTTCAAGTCTCTTCTTAAAAGGGCACTAATCTCATCATGGGGGCTTCACCCCAATGACCTAATTACCTCCCAAAGGGCCCATCCCCAAGTACCATCACCTTGGGAATTAGGGTTTCAACATACAAATTTTAGGAGAGAGACAAACATGCACTCCATGCAATGTTTATGTGGTTACTCTGACAAGGCTGATGAAATCGGAGCGAGTGTCTTACATTTTATTTTCAGAACTCTTTGAAGTCTATCAGGAGGGCGAGCTATGAGAGCCATCTTGTCCCAGGAACAACGTAACCTTGTTGGTGAACTTTTCTGTCTTAGTTTTTTCCTGCAATAAGTTTTGCTCATCTGATAAACTGCACGTGGTATTTATTGTCCCATTGATCTCCTTTGCCAGCACCTTTTTTCTGTGTATTCATCATAAAACTAAAAATATTTCCTTTTTACATCAATTTTCTTGAGCCAGTCTTTCAAAATATCAGGGCTCAACTAAGAATCTAAGAAAAGCTTAGCAAAAGGAAGAGGATGCCCCTTTGTTTTAATTCAGAGAGCGTTTCAGTTTGACAGAGAGGATGACATGGCACATGTTATAAAACGAGAGACACTGGGCTTAAACTTCTGGAAACAGCCTGTTCGTGGTCAGAGCCTCCCAGGCTCATGCTGCCCTTCTCTCTTTAGTCTCTGTGTAACTTTGAAAAACACTGGAAACCCTCAGTCCATCCGCATCGTTGGAGACGTTGTTGTATTAGAGTGAGACTCCCCTTTTCAGGAAACTCCATCTGATTCTGGAAAAAATTATTGGAGGCTGTTTGTTATTTACCCATTAGGATTCCTTAAATAGTATTCTATACTACTTCTTTCAAAATATAACTTAAGCTTTAGATTCAACTAATATTTATTGGCACCTATTATGTCAAATACTGTGCTAGGAAGTCGTTGCATATTTTGGAGTACTTCATCTTACCGTCCTGACAAGCCTGTGAAGAAAGGGTGCTCACCAAACTTCACAATGACAACACTGACTCTCAGAGAAGTCAGTGACTTGCTCAAATACGTGAAAACCTCTTTGTCTTCTGGACTTCAGCGTTCATCCCTCATCCAAGACAATAGGCAGTCCTGTGTTGGTGTTGATACTCAGTGTTGATTTTTGGTTCAGTCCTCTCCATGAGGATACATTAGAAGTCAGAATGAATGAGAATAGTGTGCCATTGTCCACTGCATGAGCCTATCAACTGGGCCATGCTGCATTCTCTTCAAGACGCAGACAGTCTCTCTTTTTCTGAAGCTCTGCTGGGTACATGAACACATACATGTATAAGGCTGAGCTACAGGAGAAAAGAGGACAATGATAATAATGTACAGGTTTTTGGTGTGCATTTACTTGAATAACTGACCTTGATTATGTTCAATATATATATTGGCTAGAATTGAAGCCCAGCTATAACAAAGACCAAAATAACCATGGCTTCCACAAGAAAGATGTGTCTTTCTCTCTTAACACCTGGAGCTGGGCTGCTCTAGGTGTAGTCCAGAGGCTGCCAGGGGTGGGCCTAGAGGTAGCGGCCAGTGCTTTGACACTCCTTCTCAGTCTGTCATAATGGCATTTAAAAAATATTAAGATGCATTTTAAAATTTCATCACCCTTTTCCGATAGCTAATGGTCCTTTGGGAATAGGTGAAATGCACAAAGTGCAGTCAATTAAAGGAGGCTGCGCACAGAGAGGCCTGGGTTACAAGACAGTGTGAGCAATCTGTCCAGGAAGCACAGCCACTGTGAGGGATACAGGATAAAGACTTTCTTACTGGGATTAGACCTCACGAGATTGTGGGAGACGCTGAGAAAGTGAAAGTCTGTAAGGAGATGGTCAGAGGAAGAGGAGAAAGTCACTACTCACAGCCACAAAGGGAAGCTGGTGAAGAAGTCTGTGGAAGGCTGTTGCTTCTGCTCTGGTTGTGGCCTGAAATCTCTGCAGGTCAGCAGGGCAGGCTGGAGGACAGCTGGACTCAAGCAGGGGGACACAAAGACGACAGCCCCTCTGGGACAAACTGGAATCGTGCAAAGAAACTGGAGCCCACGTCTGTCTCTCATCACACAGACTCTGATGACACAGGCCACCTGCAGAAAAACTGGTGACCTTCTCTACAGGTCCCTGACAGTGTGCCTGGCCTGCTATTGGGAGAAGTCGGAGGACCTCTGGCCGCGCCAACAAGGAGAACCAGCAGACCACAAGATGTCCAAGCTGCAGTGATGTCTAGGGCCCTGCACCAGCCCCCAAGCATAGGGCTGAGGTGCCACTTTGGGCTTCCAAGGCTCACGCAAATGTCTCTTCCTCCTGACCCTCACCGGGAAGTAGAGGAAGGCAGTGCTGGTAAAGGTCGTTCCAGCTTCGCTAAATCGACACAGGACACAACCACCAGAGGCATAAACTCTGGGCTGAGAGAGAATAGATGTGAATACAGAGAGAGTATTTCAGAAGGTCAAGGGCCCTGTATTCTGTCAATCGCTGTGATAGACATTCCTTTCTTTTAATGACAACATTAATTGTTAAAATACGTGACTAGCTTCCATTCCATCCAATTCCAAAAAAGAGGTGAGGTCATTTCATTAATGTCTCTTGGGTTTTGTTTCTTTAGCCATAAAAGCAGAAACCACTCTCTCGCTAATGCATTATAAAAGCTTTCATATTTATCTTCTCAGGAACGTTAATTATCTCCCTTGAGCTGACGACTCCCACTTATCTCCAGTTCTACGGTCTCAAGCAATTTCTAGTTCCTTTTATCCCATCGAGTACTAGACTTTTCCACGCCGATGCTTCACTGTCAGCCAAACACAAGGAGCCCAATGTTGAATTCTTTCCCCGACCCCTTGGAACGTCCCTTTCTTTTTCCTGGGGCAGGCATGCTGCCAGTCTCTCAGCTCTGATGCTCTGTGGCCTTCTTCCAACCCAGTCAACGACCAAATGCCCTTGGATTTTCCCTCACAAATGGCTCGTGTGTCTCTCCTTTCCTCCTCATTTCCGCCCTCTTAGTCTACCCCTCATGCTCTCATTCCTGGATTACTGGAGACCCTTCCCGTACATCTCTTCCGTTCCAGGCCCTTCTCACGCCCATCCATCCTCCATACCAATATTCCTTAAATACCATGCTCCTCATGTCACCAATGCTCACAAATCTTCCATGGCATCCTAGTTGCCACCACATCAGAGAGGTCAGATGCCTTTCAAGATGAAAAGGAGACTAGAAATTATCTAGTCCAATACTTTCCTTTTATAGACAAGAAACAAAAAGCTCTGAGAGATTGTGTTCACACAATTCAAGCCTAGAGCCACAGACAGCGGAAGCCTCATTCCATGCTCTTCCCGCCACCATACCACCCACCTGTGAGGGAAAAACTGTGATGTTCAAGGCCCTCCATCATCTCACCCAACTCTATCACAACTCTGGGGGGCACCATTTACATTGTAGTCTGTGGAGTTGTGTTCCAGGGCCACCATTCATAGAGAAGTGCATAGAGACTCTGCGTGGAATACCAATGAACGATGCCCTCTGGTGCTGTGCAAGGAGGTGACACTTGACCTCTCTGGGCTTCTTTATCTCCCTCTGCTCCACCCCAAGCCAAGAGACACAAAGCCCTAGTTGTGGTCTCTTCCTGCCCCTCTACTCACCCACATCCTTCCTGTGTTTAGAGCTCAATGGAAGTCTTGCCTCCTCCGTGACTTCACTCCATGTCTTAGAGATCTCTGTGTGTACGAGCTGCTAGTGTATTTCTGGTGTAGGGTAGTTCAGTTCTGGCCTACAAAGAGCTGAATTTAAAATCGGAAAACCTGGGTTCTAATCCCAGCTCTTCTACCTACTGGCTGTGTGATCTTCAAGTCACTGATCCTCTCTGAAGCTGGGTCTAATCTGTGAATTGGGCATCATCACACCTGTCCTATCTCGGTGTAGGTGAGCTCCTGCATATTTCGGATGCTCCAGAGTGGGATATACGTGGAAGTCACAGTGAGATAACACAACCTAGTCCTTAAGGATTCAGCATATTGCTTCCGTACGTTCGTTTTGGCTGATTAACCAGAATACGGTTACTAGATTGTAAGCTCTTTGAGGAAAGAAACAACATCTCGTATTTTTTCCTTGACTCCCTTTGCCTGAGCACCACATCAGTCTGTTTGAAAACCATGTGGGGATACAGCTGTGTTTCTACAGGGGGCAGGGGAGGAGGACTTTAGAACTAAGATGTAGATCCAGGAAAGATCCCAAAGTGTGCTTCTTCACTCATGGCAAGCTCTCCAGTGGGCAGGCTAAGTACCGAGTGAACTAGAAAGGTCGGGCTGCCACAGAAACTCCTCTTCCTGCCAGACACCATCATGAGGTTTTTTGCAGAACATTCCATCACTTGGACGTGATTTCTAAAGCTCTCTTTCTGGTTTTGCCTGTAGGAAAGGGGGCAGGGAAGTTATTAATGCTCAGAAACAGGTAATGGGAGGCAGTTAGGACTTTTCTTTGTTAAGTCATAGTTATTTGGGAATTTTGGACATAAAGTATCTGAAAATAGTCCCAGATTTTTTTTTAGACACCTCTGGTTTTTGCTACAACATGGAGAAGAGAGTCCTTTCAAGATTTCTTAGACCAAAAGCAGTGCTAGTGAGACAGGGAATCTCAGGGTTGAAAGAGATTTAGGCACAGGAAAGGGAAATAACCCTTCATCTCGTGGTTTCTCCAACTTATAATTGCAGTTCCAAGGACTGAGCTGGGTTCACACCTGCGGCTGGGAGGCACGCAGCCTGAGACCCAGTCCCGAACCGCCCTCTCTAAGGAGAACAAGAAGTCATTTCACATCCATGGTCTGAGGCTATCAATTCTCCTAGGATTTTCAGAAGGGATCTGAATAATTGTCTTTTTCTTTCTTGCTGAGAGCCAATCATTTATGTCCATATTCATGTTGTAGTTTATTTTTCTTTTCTAAAGAAAACATACCATAGGAATTCCAATTTGATTACCAAGACTGCATTCTAGGGCATTGGTGTCAACTGTGTGAACCAGTCGGAATTTAAAGAAGGTTTTTAGTAGGAAAAAGGTTCTCATACCAGATCTTGAATGCATCATAAAACTTATTAATCTGATGTGATTACCGCTCAGGTCTTTCAATTAGAGAGTTTATTCCTTGTAATAGAAGCAAATCCTGTGTCAACAGAGGTATAAAGGAAAAGTACTTGCTGTTCTAAAGTAAAATTGGAAGTAGGATTAAGCCTCCTTATTAAAACTTCTTAAATACAGGTTGACTTAGAACAAAATTCCTTAATTACATTAGATCCCAGCATGGTTTACTTCTGCCAGAAAAGTGTTTCTATTTTTAGGTTAAAGTGTGTGTCCTGCATTGTTTTGCCTTCTGGTCTTCTGTTTCTCTAATTGCAAAATAAGGGGGTTGCTCTAGCATCTAGGATTCAGGAGGGGGCATGAATTTGGTACCAAGTAATCTTATGTATTTTATTTTATGCATTTAAAATATTATTCTAAGAAGGAATCCACAGGCTTCACCAGCCTGCTGAAGGGGTTCCTGGTCCAAAAGAAGTTAAGAGCCTCTCCCTCTGTTTCTCTGTAACTAAGACTAGAGCTCTTCCGTCAAATAATCAGGATAAACACTCCACTGCTTCTACTGGAGACTTCGACTAAACGTTCTGTTTTCCATACCTCATCCTTCACTTTAAAATATGTTTGGAACCTCAGCCTCACCCTCCAATATGTTTCTGGGGCGGTTCTGGGCATCATTTTAGCTCCCTTGAATAGCTGAACGTTTTTCTGTCATGGCTCAAGCTTCAGAGTAGAACCAAAGATTCCTGGCATTGAGGACAGAGAGCCACATGAAGATTTCTGTTTGACTCGTGCTTCAAAAGTGAAGCAGAGAGGAGCCCAAACCCACGGCATAAAGTTATTCTCTCATGAGTTCATTTGAGGCGTTAGTTGTGTACAAACCCAGCTCTGCTTAAAATAGCCACTGGAACTCAGAAAAATGTGTGTGGCTATTCTTTTCACAATAATTATTTGGGCTTTGTTTTAATCCCCAAATTCCTGTGTCCATAAATTAATTAATTAACCTCCTCTTCCATCTCATGATTAATATCTTTTCATGATGAGCAGACAGAAGGAATTTGTCCAAGGTCACTCGTTAAGTTCAGTAATGAGGCTGTGACTGTAATCCTTTAACTACCTTTGTTCTCACACATTCAAGCGGAGCCTTTCACTGAAGACTGAATGACAGGTGACACCAAATCACTGCCCCCAATCTCTTCTACCAGATAGGCAGGAGTTCCAGCAAGAAAGCATCCTGGAGTGACCAAGAAGAGAAGAGAGGGAGAAAGAGGAGGTGATTCACTGACTCACTCCCATCCAGCGTGCGTGCCTTGCTCATCCACAGCACACCAGGTGGGGTGCAGGTGTGGACATTCAGGGATGGATAAGCCAGATCCACAGCCCGTCCCCATGGAGCCAGTGTTGAGGATGGGCAATAAGCCAGAAAACGAATAATGCATACTACAACCTCCGGGGAGAAGTGTTAACACGGTGGTGGAGGGAAGGGTAATAAAGAAGGATGTGAAAGAGCACGGTTGGAGGAGGGTTATTCCAGGTAGGACGGCCACAGAAGGCTTTTCTGGGGTGGTGACATTTGGCCCAGGCTTGTAGGAAGAAAGCAGTGTGAAGATCTGGGAGGGGGGAGTTTTAAGCAGGGATAACGGCGGATCACGTGGCCTTGAGGGGGACGTGAGCTTGAAGGTTTAGAAGAACAGCAAGAATGTCTGTTGAGGCCGTACAATGCAGGGTTTGAATTCTGACCAGGCTCTGGCATCAGACTGCCTGGCCTTGAATCCCTGCTCCACGGTGTAGGACTTGGGGCAAGTCAGTTAATTTCTCCAGGCGTGCGTTTCCTCATAGAGGAGATGGGACCACACTGTCGACTTCACAGAGGTTGAGTGAAGCCATCTGTATAAAGTGTGCCTATTACAGTGCCTGGCCTACAGCATGGACTCCGTACACTTGGTGATTAGTGCTCTTAAATGTCTGGTCCTGGTCTAGACGTGAGATGAATGGTTCTGATCATGCCAGCACTGACTTCAGCAGGCATTATGCTTCAGCCAGGTGAGGACACCCAGGAAGCCCTCCATAGTCCTGTGCTGAATTGGGATGCCGGGGTCCTCCTCAACTCCCTTCTATACACCATTCTAGTCGGGTCACCACTGAAGAGAGTAGATTTGTGAAGTATGGTTCAATTCTGGATTGCCTACAGTCAAGAGAGCTTCCTAGGAAACCTGACAGGCTTCACAGAAAATCCTGGGGCTTTAGTGAAAGGTGAGGGGTGTGATATAGGCTGAGAAACACTCAAATGTCCACTCTTCTAAACTGGTGCAGCCGATTTAGACTATATGTCCTGGGTGCACACAAACTTTGTCTTGTCTGCTGTTGTATTCTTGAGCCTAGCCTAGGGCCTGGCCCACAAAAGGGGCTCAATAAATATCTGTTAGATAAGTCAAGAACTTCCCCCAAAAAAGAGATGTTTCTAGAACTCTCTCCTGTGATTAAAGGGGAGTCCTTCAGTCTGGGGTTGATATATCCTCATCTCTTCTAGTACGAATCTGAGTCAATATCTAGAGAATGAGACATAAATATGGTTTGTGTGGAACCCCATGCACATTTGACCAAAATTATATCTGAATAAAGCAACTCAATCGAGAATGCAGAGCCATCTCAAATTCATCTGATGACTAAAGAAGGTTGATGTTTTAAATTTACTAAAATTAAGGCCATTTAAAAAAATTTATGGTATCAGACAAAACATTCATTTACAAATTTCCATTGTTTTCTCCAAATATGAGACCCAGCTCTTCCCCTAAAAAAAAAAAAAGATTGCGATTAGTTATATCATGGGATAATTATTCCTACTTTGGTTTAATAATTGAATGTTTTTAAACTTGACTCTTTACAAAAGAGATTTGAGGTAATTCTTTTGTGGTTTTCCTAAGAGAAATAAGTGAAAATCTGAACTGGAATTTTGGGGTTGCTTTTGTTTACTTAATTAGCATTAGATCTTATAGAAATATTTCAATGGATTATCTCAGGCTTGAGAATCCTGTTAAATCCGTCAGATGTGAATGGGCAGTCCAAAGTTAATAATAACAATACAAGATCTTTGTAGAAAAATCATATCATAGCAACAAGTAGTCAAACTCTCAAGAACTATAAACTGGCTGATATTTTAGCCCACTTGCAAGCTAACAAGTTAGCTTGTCACAGTATCATGGATGTTGGCAAAAGACACAAGACTCCTGGGTCAGAGACAAAGGACAGTTTGTTACTCACAGCAATAGCAATAGCCAGAATATTGACATTTGCGTCAGTTCTCCAAGCCCCGATACCCACAGGGCAACATGAAGGGCCAGATGACACCTACACAGATAATGGGTTATTGTAGAAGAGAGGAACTCCAAGCCTAGAGAACCCAAATCTTTTAGAATAGACAGTAAGCCAGCCTATTTCTTTGCTGGAGAGAGACGTTATCTTTAATCTACTGGATAGTAGACAAACATTTGCCTCAGAGGAGACCCCATCTCTGTCTTCCAAGGCAGTTCTTGTACATACATGCCTGGAAAGACAGTCTGGAACAAAGACAGTCAGCGCCTTTGCTCACAAGACACACAGGAAGGCGAGAGACCCGTGGAGAACTGTCTCTCAGCTCAAATATCCTAAAAAGACCGTCTTTGTGTTTTAAACAAGAAACTAAAATTTTTTAAAGTTCAAAGACTATAGAGCCTAGCCTTTTGTTTGGTTTGGTTTTATGGAGTTTAACCAGCCTTTTGGAGGATGGGTATCAGTAGGAAGCATAAGACTCATCTGCCATAACATTTAAATTTAGATTTCATACCTAAATAACCCTAGCTCTTCAAAAATAAGGTGTTCATACGATGTTTGCACAGCTAAGGATTATGACAATTCCAGGGATGTGGAACAGCAGGTTTTAATTTGGAAGTTTACTTAGCTGCTTCACTCCAAATTATCCTGGGTTTAGAAGAGACAGGCTTACAGACCAGAAGGAAATCAAATATTTCAAAGAGATTTTGATAGTCTTCATATTTCCTCCTAGACTCAGGGCCCTAATATTCAGAACCATCCCGGTCAAAGGCTTTTTTAGTGATCATCTTCCTTTCCCACCATTTTTGTAGGATAATTATATAGCTTTAGAGAATCAAGGCATATTGCATAAATTATTATTCTTTAAACAGGAGAGCTTTATTATCAAATATAGCCATTATAAATCATAGTCATACAATGGGTTTGTGTTAAGTGTGTCTACCTTTAAGATCTTTCAAATCTTTTTTTTTCTTTTAAATCTTAAGTTTCAATTATCACCACTATTCACACCAATACTGCTCCTTTTTTCCAATTAATTAAGTTATAGGTCATTTTGATGGATTAAAGTGGTGAATTATTTGGTCTTCTGGTGTTAATCATTAAAATAATGCAAAGTAAATTGAAAATAGTATCGGAACAGCTTCATACTAAATTTGCATCCAAGCAAAAGAGGAAAAATGTTACAGAAATATGTGCCTTTAGTTAATTAAATCCCGTTTTCCTCTTTGGAGTTAGTTAGACAATGGAGAAGTAGTATCCAACCAGAGTCTACAAGTGCAATCTTGTAGCGTGAGCACAGCTAAACACACAGTGAAACGACACCATCGATTCCATGACGTCACAACTGTGTGTCGGTGTTTAACTCTCCTCTCAACCCAGCACTACAGTCACAGTCCAATCCCTGGAAAACTATGAATTAAAGAAACAGACATTTGCAACATTAAAACCTATAATACTTTTCTGACTGACACCCGAAGGATCAGTCATGAAGAAAGCACGACACAAAATAATACATCTGAAACATAACGCTCAAGCCAAGCTTAAACCAGGAAAAATGAATTTCTTGTAGCTCCTTTCTTCTTTTTGTTTTTCATTTTGAACTTCAGTTCAGTGGTCTGCAGATAGGGACATGCATATTCCCGGGCTTTGCTTTCCAGAGTACTCCTTCAATGATATGTCAAAGGAAATCAATTTCTTGATTTTTAGGAAAAATCCATTTCCCAAAATTTCTTCTTCCCTATCTCCCCAGTGGTAATTGTTTTTCCACTGAAAAGAAAGCACACCTATTACCCATCAAAAAAACTTACTATGACACATGTCCCCAAGTACAAAAACCTCCAGAACACTCAGGTAACTGAAAGAATGTCAGGAATCCTGGTGTGGGCATGGTGTGGGAAATGACTTTAATGACAAGATAATAATCCTTTCATAAGCCTAGATAGTCCCAATAATTTCCTTTCAACAAAACTAAAGGAAGATCTCATCAACTTATCAGCTGACATATTATTACAAACAACTTGTTAATTCAAAGAATTGAGTGACATTGCTATTATAAAATTTCTTCGACTCCCCATCTATTTTCATTATTCTTAAGAACAATAAATTTCATCTCTTTAAAGGGTAGAAATGTATCATGTTATTCTAGAAGGAAGTGACATTCACCCACAGGTACATAATATAGGAAAAACTCACCATCCATGAAGAGGAATATTTCCAATAAATTTCACTTTTCATATTTAATACTTATTTCTAAAAATTTGTAACATATTTCTATAATTTTGATCTATTTTGTATTAATTATTGTGTTAATAACTTCAATGAGAAAAAATACTTTGAAGCTCTTAGCAGAAATAAAAAGAAACCTAAAATTTCAATTTAAGGTCATTTTTTTTCAGAGCAGTATGATACAGTGATCAATAAAAGACTTTCCAGCCTAAAAACGCATTACAGTAGGATAAAGTACTAAGTTCAAGGTGAAAAAGAAACTATGACATTTATGTTAAATACGTTATTCTTATATTTTTTAAATGGATGATGACGAGTATCAAATAAGAAAGGCATTTAAATTTCACTGGAAATATTTAAAAGTGATGTGTTCTATTTTAAATGTTAGAGTTTATAATACAATAGAAATTGCATTCTTTGCTATCATTTAAATTTACAGTGAAACAAATGTTAGATTTTGACTTATAAATGGAACAAAGTACTTAGTTTTTCAACTTAATTTAAAGGCTACACAAGCGAGAAAGTTTGAACACCACGCCATAGTTCTCTCTTATTCCCATTGGGTACCACCTCACAAAAGGGGTCCATTTTTAACTCTGGCATTTTTTACTGAGGGTTATTCCATTTCGTCCAATTTCTCCTAAAACATTTTTAAAAAGTC
This sequence comes from Equus quagga, assembly GCF_021613505.1. NCBI lineage: Eukaryota > Metazoa > Chordata > Mammalia > Perissodactyla > Equidae > Equus > Equus quagga. The sequence goes on from NC_060277.1 coordinate 3,993,864, forward strand.
ATTTCAGTTGGTTTTGATTAGAAATCATTAAGATAGAAAGATTGGGGAGCGTGGAAGCTTTATTTCATTGCTCTTCTTGGTTTGTTACGTAACTAATCCAAGCTAATACAGTAGTGCCCCTGTATCTATAGTTTCACTTTCCACAGTTTCAGTCACCCGAGGTCAGCGCCATCCTGGAGGCCGGTGCTCCTCCTTCTAAGTTATAAGCATAAGGTCCACAGTAGCCCAAGCCTGGGTCCCAATGTCTACATCGTTCCCCCTTTCCTCTCATCACATAGGCGCTGTGTCATCTCACGTCATCACAGGAAGAAGGTGAGGAGAGTACGAGAAGAGCTGTTGAGAGAGACCACATTCACATAACTTTCATCACTGTATATTGTCATATTCTATTATTAATTATTGTTGTTAATCTCTTACTGTGCATAAATGACTTATTAAACTTTATTGACATAGGTACGCTTATATAGTAAAAACATAGACCATGGGGTTCGGTACTATCCACGGTTTCGGGCATCCACTGGGGGTCTTAGTACATATCTGCCGTGGATGGGGGGGGGGACGACTGCATTCTTCAATAAAGCATTTATTTTAGAAGAGGACACGAGGGAGCAAAACTCAGAGAAACCGAGAGAAGAGAGAACACAAAAAATAAAAATACGAGAACCACCACATCATTGCTGATGTTGGAAACGGTGGCTTATGGTGGAGCGTATTTTTTAAAGAACATAATTTTCCCATTTAGGGAAATTATGAGGTCAGGATTTAAACAACTGGTTGGAAGGAAATGGGCATATTTCCCTCTCGAATTCACACAAAGTACTCTCTTGTGGTCAGAGAGCTAGGGTGCTGGAGCTGCTTGCAAAGGCAAGAAAAGCCATAGGAATCCTACAAAGTATAGGGCATGGCTCCTCGGCAGATCAAGTGGTGAAAACTCTGTGGCCCGCATGTTGACCTCCTCCAGAGCTGCCAGGAATTCTCTGGTAAGAGTTTCAAGATCTCCATGAGTCTCTCAACCCTGGGGCTAGCACGTTAGGTGGTTCAGGAAGAGCTCGTCAAATGGAAAGTGTGCCTGGAGAGGCGCAGGGTTTAAATCCAACAGCAAAGGGAGTTAAATGACAGCTCCAGTGGGAAAACGTATGGCAGCGGCAGAAACAGGGAGGGGGCAGGAGACAGGCATGGCAGTGTCCACGCGGTAGGGCTGAGACATTTCCATTGATTGCCTCTATTAATCCAAGTCCACTGCACCCAGATACACTTCAGCATTTGTCCTTCATGGTCTTGTCATGACTCTCTGTGCTGCCATGAACACTATCTGCAGATTTCATCTGGGTCAGGCAAGTTCTGACAGACAGCCCTGGTGATTTAATACTGTGGGAAATACAAGTTCCAGCGGGTGTGGACAGTGATCTCCCAGCAAGGCCAAAATTTCCTCAGTCCATGCAGCATAGAGAAGACCTTAAAGACCTGTGCAGACTCTGACGTTTGCAGAAGCACATGTCGCTCTGAGTTAGCCGTGGAATGATGGGGTTGGGGTGGAATAACAGAGGTCCCGGAGAATTGTCTCAGAGCTTGGAAACTGCAGCAGCTGTGCTCACTGTAGAAACGTTCACTGCATCTCTGAACACCCTGTGGATTCCTCACAAGCAAACAGCATGAAGCATCCCCTATGGCTCTATCATCAGGGTGGGGCATAACAAGGACACCCAGAGAGAGCCACCACTTCTTCACTGTGGCTTATAGCGATAACTTGATTTTCCTTGGGAGAGAAATTAGGCCCTCTCATTAAAAAATCAGTGATTTTAAGAAAACTTCCACCTGTCATTATAAACATCAACATATTAAACCCCCATGTGATTGTTTATATCTCTGTCCTCTTTACTTATAAACTGGAATAGAGCTTTTTCATTCCTCCTGCTTTGGGCACTCACAGCTTCTTTCCAGGGAACATGGAGGATGGTAGATTCTGGCATCATTTTGCTCCTAAGTCAGCCAAGGGGAGAGAGAGTTTTACCCTCTCAGCAAATTCCATTTTGCTGCAAGCGCCATTTTCAGATTTTTATTTCACTCTCTCTGGACCTGAAAACCTGTGATTTTATGGTTCTGAAATCCTTGTTAAAATGATATTCTCCTTATTTTTGAACAGACAGGTTCCAGATTGGGAGGTTGAACCATCCTTGTCAAAACACTTGTCAATTGCTGCAACATCCAGTTTGTCAATATTAGATAAACCAAGGCACCAATTCTTGAATTCTTTCCATTATATCAAAAAAGAAGAGAAGCTTTTGGCAATGATACATTAGTTTTGGAAACATCAGATGTAGGGTTTCCCTGACATCAAGTTCTCATCAGAGACTGAGGGCAGTGTCTTTTTCAGTACTCAGTTCATTGCTCTCTGACCGGCTAAACCGCCTGAGGGCTCGCTCGGCTGCTGAACTGAATGCTTGCCTAGGACAGGCTTTCAGCGTGGATCTTGGGATCCTTTAGGCAAACCCTTGACAGTTCAGACCGAGCACGTATAACTGTGCTTTGTGTGACTGTCCCATCTTCTCACTGGCAAAACCCACCACTTTCTATAACAGCCAGAGCCACTCGTTCTCATCTGAGGCCAACATGGCTCTGATGACCCCAGTGATGATACTCCCCAAATCCCACGAAATAATTCCAAGAGGCCATCATGATGAAAGGTAGCAAGGAGAGGAGGGGGGAGGGGGTTTCCGAGGTAATGACTCGGGGACGGAAGTAGATCAAGACAACCTGTGCTAACCCCTCTACAAAAAGAAAATGAAAGAATGTCCCTTCCCCCACCCCCTCCTCATGGCCACCAGAGCAAAAGGCCACACGGAACCCTCCGCTCCACCCGAACCCATTTCAAATGCCCATGGCGGGAAGGGCCACGGGAGGACTGGTCAGTGGCATAGATTATTTAGCCTCAAAAAATTGGATTTACAAAAGCTACCTTGTATTTGTCCAAGGGCAGGTCATTACAAAAGCTTCACCATAATTAGACAGCCGTCGTTCTACTCAGAGCCAGATCCCAGTCTTGCAAAGCTCAAGACAAGGTTACCTGGGTATTGCACTGGCCTCACTGGGAGCAAAGGGACCCCACCAAGGATATAATCTTCAAGAAACTAGTGAAAGTCTTTTGAGGTGGGCGGCGGAGGGACATGCAATTTTATTTGTGAATTCCCTATTAATTAGAACAATAACAATCATGTTTCTTTTGCTGCATTATCTTCCATGCCCAAAAAGTAACCCTATATAGATTCACTGGGAGAAGATAGTCAAGAAAAAGAAACTTTTTTCTAGCTCTCTTCTGTAATTAAATTACTTTTCTTACTTTAAAACAGCAAATTTACAACAAGCAGATGTTTTCTGTACAGAGTATCTTCTTGTCTTGAGAACCAAGCCGTTAAATTAGAAACATAGCTGGCTGTTTGATTCTCTTCTTTTTTTGAGGAAGATTAGCCCTGAGCTAACATCAGCTTCCAATCCTCCTCTTTTTGCTGAGGAAGACTGGCCCTGAGCTAACACCTGTGCCCATCTTCCTCTACTTTATAAGTGGGATGCCTACCACAGCATGGCTTGACAAGCAGTGCGTAGGTCCACACCCGGGACGTGAACAGCGGACCCTGGGTGGCCCAAGTGGAACATGCACACTTAACTGCTGCACCACCAGGCTGGCCCCTGTTTGATTCTTGAATATGCGGCCCAAGTGGTTGCTGATGAGTGGGGCACCTCCCTGGCTTCTTGCTTCTTACCCACCATGGTCTCCTGTGCACCAGGACGACGCAGCTGGTTGGTCTATAAATGCTGGCTCTCCAATACAAGGTGACTTTGTCAGCAGGGAGCTGGGGTTGGGGCAGCTCCTAACTCCTTCTTTCCTCAGAATCAAAGGTCCTTCTACCACACATTTATTTACTCATTAACAAATATTTATTGAGCCACCACCAAGAGCACACCGTGATTAAAAAGCATGAGTTCCGGAGCCTGACTGCCAGGGCTCAGTGCCATCTCTGGCCACTTAGGAGCTCTGTGACCTTGGCAAATTATTAACTCCTTAAGCCTCAGTTTCTTCTTCTAGGAAAGACAAGAGTAACAGTTCCTGTCTTGTAGGATTTTGTGATTAAAGGAGATAAAGTTTGTAAAGGGCTCAGTCCACGTAAGAACTCGCAGCTCTTTTATTAGGCAAACTTGGTCTGAGGGCTGTGAGCACGAGGTAAGTTAACTCGCCTGTCTCCTGCCCTTTCTAGTCCCACCAGGCATGTCCTGTAATGTTCCCTGTCACTCTCAGTTAGTGAAAAGTCCTCTGATCAGTTTTCGTGCCAAGAAGAGTCTCCTTTCAGAAATTCAAATGTTTAGTCTAGTTTAATAATCAAATCTTGAAGCTCTATTTAATTTAGAGCTTCTCTCTACCCAGCTTGCCCCAGGCTGGGAAACCCAAGTGGGAGAAGTGACAGGAGCGGGCTTCCTTCCTCCCGGCCTCCCAGCTCTATTTCCTACCCACTCCTTAGTTGTGATGCTGGACTTCTCCAAGGTCAGTGGCAAAGGAGATGACAGGAAAGGGCCGGGACGTCGAGCAGGTAGAGCCGGGGTCTGGCACCGAGGCTCTGTGCTTGGCAGATGTCCAAAGCTGCCTCTCTGGCGGGTGGCCCCAGCCGCTGCCCCTCCCATTTGCATTTCTCAGGCCTGTGTCACATACCAGTGCTGTATGACCCTCCCTGTACCTCCAGGGACGATTGTCAAGGCTCTCAGTGTTTCTCCTGGACCCTTTCTCACTTGGCTGAAGGTGAGGAGAAGGGACATCCGTTCTCTCTTCTGCCAAGGAAGGACCTGCTCAGCTCTCCAACCACAGACCACGCAGGACCAGGGCAGGATCCGCGGGCTGGCCCTCGGTTCCAATGGGCTTTTGATAATTTTGCCGTCCCCCTCCCCGCCTTTGCTTTCTCCTAGTGCCCTGGCTGCTGCTGAGCGAGATTTTTCCTGGAGGAATTCGCGGACGAGCCATTGCCTTAACTTCCATCATGAACTGGGGCATCAACCTCCTCATCTCTCTGACATTTTTGACTGTGACGGGTAAGAAATCATTATTTTCCTCTAGTGCCTTTGTGCTCGCAGGACAACTGTCAGGAAAGCACACTCACCTAAAAGATGTTGCATTGTGGACCTTTTCAAACACATTCGAAAGTAAAGAGAAGGGCAAAGAATCTGACGTACCGACCACCCAACTTCAGCAGTTATCCACCTTCACTCATTTGTAAGCCCACTTACTCTTTTCGAGCATATTGCTTTGAGTCACATCTCAGACATCATGCTGTTTTGTCTATAAAATTTCAGCATGGGCCTCTAAAAGATCAGGCATTTAAAAGCTATAATCACAATATTAACACCTAAAAATATTAATCATAATCCCTTGGTATCACGTAGCCAGTCTGTGTTCTCATTCTTCCAATTGTCTTACAATTATTTTTTATACTTTGAATCATGATCCAAATACACAATTTACAATTGATTAATACGGGCCTTATAATTGGTGGGTTTCATCTCCATTTCTCCCCCTCCTCTCCACACTATCTTTTTAATGAAGAAACTGGGTCATTTTTCCCATAATTCTCCCCTGGTAGGGTTTTCCCGAGTGTGGTCCTATCGCACGACTCCTGTCCCCTGTGTTTCCTGCAAACTGCCACTTAGATCCAGAGACTGGAGGGTTTCAGATTTTCTGGTTGGTTTCACAGGTGCTGGCGTGTGTCCTGCCCCCAGAGGCTCGTCCCATCACTTGTCTCCCACTTTGTCGTGTTGCTTCCTTGGAGAATCTTTGCCCAGACCCGCTGTTTCCATTCTGTCGTTCCTTCTACATTTGCATAAGCACTGCTCCTCTAAGGAGAAACTTAATTTGCCTGCCTTGAAATATGAATCATTTAAGAAAGGGGAGATAAATACTTGAAACTTTCTCTTTATTTTCTAGCTTTCAAAATAATGAGATGGTTCCCAGCAACTTCCAAAATTGACCAATGACTTGAGTTTTCATTCTTTCCTTTTTTATATATATAATATATAAATATTAAATAATATATATAACATACAAATTTTCAAAAGTTGATGTATACTCAAGAAAGTATGTATCTGGGGCCGGCTCCACGGCCGAGTGGTTAAGTTCGCGCACTCCGCTGCGGCGGCCCAGGGTTCGGATCCCGGGCGCGGACATGGCACCGCTCGTCAGGCCACGTTGAGGCGGCATCCCACGTCCCACAACTAGAAGGACCTGCAACTAAGATATACAACTATGTACGGGGCGGGGGTGGGGGGGGAGATAAAGCAGAACAAAAAGATTGGCAACAGTTGTTAGCCCAGGTGCCAATCTTTAAAAAAAAAAAAAAATATGTATCTATATATAGTACTTCTGAATCTTGTCAGCCCCCTTTTTTCTAGTACATATACTTTTGGAAATTAACTTTTGGGGTTATTGATTAAGTATGATTTTGGTTTTTACATAAAATTTTCAAATGTTTATATCCCACACCTCTCCTACTCTGATCACATACATGGACGTGTGCCCTCCACATTCACACACACACACACACACACACACACACCCCTCTTACCTGCTGTTTGGTGTGGAGAAAGAGAACTATAAAAGAAAGAACGGAAATGATGAGGGGTGAAAAAGACACACACCTCTGGCAAGGATGGCTAACGTGTAGGATGAGCTAACGAAGATTCAGAAGCTCTCCCGCAATGGCTCTTAGAACAGATGTTGGGAAAGCATATCTGCTTAAAAAGAAAACCTGGAATGGTCTCAAACCTGTAGATGACGTTTCATTGGACTAAGTTTGAAATTCTATACTTATTTTCAAAAACCAATTTTCCAAGTAAAGAATGCAAGGTTTCTGCTTGGCCGCAAGCCCTGGGAGCCAAGTCCTGTATTGCAACTTCAGCTGTATCAATAAAAGCGGAGTGTTCTGGAGGAAAAGCTCACTCTGCATGGTCATGACACAGCTGCAGGACTGTGCTCTGCTCTGAGCAAGATATTTTAAGAGGGTTCTTTAAACATGTTAAGAGGGTTGCCGTGTGTCCACCGAGGGAGGGCCATATGCATGATACGGGCATGTGACCTGCAGCCTGTGAAGGACAGAGCGAGTTCAGGACGTTAGGCTCGGAGAGGGGAGGCTGAGGGAAGGGACAGAGGAGATGCAGACACCTGTGCTACTGTCATGGAGATGGCAGGGGACCAGGCAGAACCTCTGAGCAGCAGGTCCCGAAGGGCGGACTTGGACTTCGGAATCCGTCAGGAATCCCTTTAGAACAGGCAGAGCTGGCTCACAACGCAGCGAGAAGCTTTGCAAAGTGGTAAGCTCCCTATCATTGAAAGTGCTCAGACAGAGCAGGGGACAAGTTTGATGAGAGGCCCTGTATGGTTTTTTTCACTGTCTACATTCTGGTTTCATGCTCCAGAGAGGGAAGAAGGACCAATTCTACAAGCACTGTATTAAACATTCATTTGGGCAAAACCGTGAGCCAGCAGCAAGAAGAGCCCTGAGGACCGGACTCTAGTCAAAACTGCCAGCGGAGGCGCAATCCTCTTCCTGCTTCTCCCAGCTCAGCACAACTGGCTGATCGCGGTTACACGTTGAGGTCCTTGCCCGCCACGTTCACGCACCAAGCTGCCTCACTAAGAACTGCTCGGCCAGTGTGCTGACCGACCCATCGTGATTGTGGATGCAGCTGGGGAGGGCCGTCTGCACTGGCACAGGCCGCAGTCGGTCTGAGCCGTGTGCAGAAAAAGCCAGCTTGCTCCTCTCGACTCTTCTCCACACTGGACTTTCTGCTGCTGAGCCAGGGGGCAGCACCTTGCAAACGGCAGGCTCCAGTGCGCTGGGGGCCATTTCTCACCAGTTCGTAGACCTTGATCTTGGCCTGTAACTACAAAGGGATGATACCTTTGGCTAGAAGTGGTCAGAGGCAAAACTAGGCTGGCAGGTGGGATCCATCAAAACCTTGAGGATCCTGCTTCTTGCTGATGCATCTTAGTAAGTTAAGCAGAACTATTCACTAGAACCATTATCACTTTTTTTTCTCTGAACCTGGGAAGAAGGATTACAGATACGCTGCCTGCTACTAAAATGCTGAAATATTGCTCATATGAAATGACTTATGCAAACTAGAGTAAAGAAGGGTGAGCTCCTTCGAAGAAAAGTCCATCTGTATAAATATGTCTTTAAAAAGGTCCACCAAGTAGAAACCACGCTGCTCCAAGAGAGGAATGGCGGAGGGTGAGAAGAGATTCTTTACCTTCTGCTTTCTAGGTTTCAGTGCAGTCTCTTTCGCCATGAGCGCATGTACTGCCATTTTGAAAAGAAAAGCGTGCTTCCCAAGAAGATGCCACTGAGTTTAAATCGTGTACTTGCAAGACTGCTGTCGACTTTATCAGAGAAAGCTGGCATAGTTTGTACAAATGAAACTGTCAGCGGCTGGCTTTGTGTATTTTTAATTTGTAATTGCTATTTCCCTGGATCCTACCCGTGCGTGTGAAAATACCTATGTTTTTATGTACATTCTAAGAATTGGCCGTCCACAGGCAGGATCAAAACAACGCATAGCGCGTTTCTAATCAATTTCTTCTGTCCTTGACAGATCACATTGGCCTGCCATGGGTGTGCTTCTTCTATACAATCATGAGTCTGGCGTCCCTGGCCTTTGTTGTTGTGTTTATACCTCAGACAAAGGGATGCTCTTTGGAACAAATATCGACGGAGCTGGCAAAAGCGTAAGTGTTAATGTGCTTTGCTCTCTGAACAACACTCTGGTCAAAGGTGCAGCTTTTGTATGCAAGTAAATAATAATAATATCTACACTTATTTTCGGATATTCCCTTTGGTGTGGAACTGTATGTCAAAGCATAATTCCAGTTTCCCTGCTGTGTGTGTAATTTGGGTGACTAGCGAAGGAATCAGCATAACCAGTGCTTTCTAACAAGTGAAGCTTCAGAGCTCTCTTCAGTGATGACGGAAGCAGCCCTCCCATCTCCCAAGCGCTTCCACACACCAGGGGTTGGTTTGGGGTTTCGGGCGGGTCCTGGAATGTCGCGCTCACCCTGCGCTAGAACCATGGGCTCCAGCTCTTCCATCTCTAGCATACGTGTAGATCTCTTTACCTGTTAAAGCTGAGACTGTTGGAAAAACTCTTGGGCTTAAATGTCTACAGTTATTCCAAATATGGCACAAAGTAAGTTTAAGAAAATAAAGACTTTCTTCTAGGAAAAGGCATCTAGAAACCTGGTTAAATACATTTCACATGGAGAGACTGCTTAAGCAATCTGACCTAGAAGTGGGCCGAGAACACTCCCCTCTTCCCTCAGTTGCAGAACTCAGCTCTGCCGGCGGACACTGTGGCCTGGAGAGGGCGTGATGCACGGGGGCAGGAAGGAGGGAATCCGCTCCCTCTTCCTAGGATTAAATTGCTACACTGGAGGGGCCGGCCCGGTGAAGCAGAGGTTAAGTACGTACATTCAGCTTCAGGGGCCCAAGGTTTGCTGGTTCAGATCCTGGGTGTGGACCTAAGCACTGCTTGACAAGCCATGCTGTGGCAGGCGTCCCATGTATAAAGTAGAGGAAGATGGGCACAGATGTTAGCTCAGGGCCAGTCTCCCTCAGCAAAAAGAGGAGGATTGGCAGCAGATGTTAACTCAGGGCTAATCTTCCTCCAAAAAAAAATTGTTACACTGGAAAATGGAAGGACACTGGTTCTTGGGTTTTAATATAATGGGAGGAAACTACAGATTTACAGTTTGTGGCTTTCTTCTAAAACTACTTTCCATACACTAGAAAGAAATGTGTGGTTGCTACAGAAGGTGTGGGCACAGTGATTCTTCCGCTTTTCTCTGAAGGAAGAGTAAACCCGATTAGGTAAACTGATGGTAGGCAGATGTGCACATATGTATTTATATAGACCAACCCGTTAATCCTGGTTCACTAAGGTGTATAGTGAATAGGACTGTGGACAATTTTCACCTTATAACTTATATACTTTTAAATGGCTTACATTTTTAAAACATTTCACTTTAGTAAGCAGAAAAACTTTTCTCTTAATTTAAGCCATATGTTAAATATCAAATTCTAGAGCTAATTTTTGATACAGAAGAGGCCCTGGGTTTTGTGTGTGTGCGTGTGTGTGTGTGTGTGTGTGAGGAAGATTGGCCCTGAGCTAACAACTGTGCCAATCTTCCTCTATCTTTTGTATGTGGGATGTCACCACAGCATGGCTTGATGAATGGTGTGTAGGTCCACACCCAGCATCCAAACCCGTGAACCCCAGGCTGCCAAAGCATAACGTGCAAACTTAACCACTACACCACCGGGCCAGCCCCCTAGAGGCCCTGTTTTTAAAATTAAATGAAAATGAAAATTATTCATTTATGAAGAGAAGTATAATTGTCAGGAAGGCTGGCTCTACCCTTGTCCTGACCAGCGCATTGCCTGGCTCTTTGAAAGTTGAAGCCAAATGATTGGGATTCTTGGCGAGCACAGAATCTGAACAAGACTATCAAATACAAATACACGAGTCAAATAATTAACAGCCTCAGACCTTGATAACTCAGTGCAGTCGTCTGTAACTGGAAGCATCTGTGGCAGATTTGGGCCTTTTCCAGAACTGGGATGTCAGGACACTGACGACTTCCAAATCTCTTGGTCATCCTTCATTTCCCTCCTTCCTGTAGCTTGTTCACATTGGTTGCCCATTGAGGTATAACAAACCATTCCAAAAAGTTGTGGTTTAAAATAACAACAATTTACTATTTCTCATGATTCTATGGTTTCTCGGGTGCTGCTTCTGCTCATTTCACCTGGACTTGCTCATGTGGCACCGTCGGCAGGAGGAGTGGTTGGTCTGGAAGGTCTGAGAGAGCCTCACTCGCCTTGTGGCAATAGGTGCTGGCTAACCGTGGGGAAGTCATGCTACGCCACTTCCACCACTTTCGCTCTTCAGCACAAGTCCCAAGGCCAGCCCAGATTCCAGTGGTGTAGAAATGGCTTCATCTCTGGAAGGGATGAAGGACAAAGAATTTAGTGCCACATTTCATCTACCACACCCATTCTTTCCTGAAATTCTCTTTTAGTTCCTATGAGACAGTCTTCTTCCCTGGATCCCCCCCACCTCACTGACTCTTATCCTTACTTCTCCTTCTGTTCCTACATTATAGTTATCTTTGAAGCCTTACATCCTTATGCCTTCGGGGCCAACTCAAATCCTCATCTTCAAAGCTGTGAGTTACTCTAGCCCTGGCTGGCATTCCTTTCTCCTGGATTCTCAGCATTTTCAGTCTCATTTTCTTCTATGTTGTCTTAGCTAAAATGCCTGTGGTTTCACCTCCTTAACCAGGTTATAAGGTTTTGGTTCCCAGGAATGGTCTCCGTCCATTTTCTTCCTTATGTAACCTCACAGTGCCTAGCTTAACATTGATTCCTAGCACATAATTAAAAAGTATCCACTGTTCAATTTGATGACTTGTGGACAAGGCCAATGCTGAATTCATAGTGTGTGGGGGTTAGATACGAGGATGGAAATTCCACATCCTGCATCATAGATAACAGTATCAACCACACAGGTTTGGATGTATGAACCGTAAGATGTAATTTAATCTGTGTTCTAACACAATCTGTGCAATGGGAGGAGGAAGAGCTGTGTGTTCGGATGAATGAGACATACTGGCTATTCCATACCACTCCCCTCTCCACCGCTTCACGATATTATTTATGCAATTCTTTGTTGACCAGCTGCTATGGACCAGACACTGAAGTAGGAAAGAATCGAAGAGATAAGAGACAAAGAATCCATAGCTTCCTTACTTTAGGAGACAGACAAGAAAACACACAGTGTTGGCCAGCAGGAAGGAAAGTCACGTATACTGGAGGATTTCATCTATAAAAGCTTCCTGAAAGAGATAACGCCAAAGCTGAATCTTGAAGGAGTTATCTGGGCAAAGAAGTATGCGTGGGAGAGGAGGGTCACACGCAGAGAACTGTATCCTCATCGGAGTCGCATGAAGAGGACAGGTTCTGAGTTGGGGATGAAAGGTAAGCCCAGAAGAAAGGGCAGAGAGCAGTCAGGAAGGATCTTGTCCATCTTGGGGAAGAATTTGGATTTCATCCTGAAGGCAGAGCTGGCGGGCAGGCAAACAACAGAGCTGGGGGTTAAAAAGTAACCAGATTTTTGAAGGCGCACTCCGGCAAAATATAGAAACTGGAAAGGGGAGATGCTGGATGAGGGAAGCTAGGAGGAGTCTGTGGGAGGGAGTAGATGGGAAACCTTGGGGCTCAGGGGTGGAGCAGGGCTAGAGCCTGGGCAGCTAGACTGGGGAAGACAGTTGAGGGAAGTGGGATCTCTCTCTAGCTGAGAGCACTAACCCAGTACACAGTGGAGACATTCATCCACGTGAGAGCCGGAAGAGGAGCAGGCTGGGGAGGCAGGATTCTGGGGAGTTGGGGACAACGCTGGGTTCAGTATTGACTGCAACTGAGGCACCATTGTGTCATGCAATGGAAGGGAAAGAAGCCAGGTGAACCCTGGGTGCTGGAGTTGAGTGGAAATGTCTGTGTTGGAGATAATTTGGTCCTCAACCCATAGGTACGAAATTATGGAAGCAGGGGCAGACCCACATTTTGTGGAGCCTAAGCTTTTGAGGGCCGTCTTTAAGAAAAATAATACAAATTATGAATGTAAAGTTAGGCCTGACTCTGTGGGTCCTGGTAGGGGCTGTGCAGGTGAGGGGCCCTGGAGCTGAAGTTTCCTTTATGGAAAGTTTATGGCTTCATGGAAATCCACCTTGTGTATATGCACTTTTGAGCTACGCATCTACTAGCTGGGGGAGAAAAATTCCTTCAGAAAGGAAGGTTGCTAAAATTTTTGTGAGCGATACGAACAAAAACTGAAGCAGGGAGAAAGTCACAAGGAATTAATTGCAGGAAGCTAAGGGCCTACTTCATTATCAGTCCTTACTGCTCCCTTTCTAAAAACTCCACTTGAAAGTGGAACGTTCTGTACATGTTCAGGTTAAGAAACTCTTAGATCTATTTTTCATATGGGGCTGTCAGAATGTATCCAATTGCAAACTAAATGAAAATTTGAAGACAAAACGTAAGGAAAGCCAACCTTTCCATCCAGTGGACTCTAGAATAAGACATTCCCTAAGAACACATGATTCAGGCACCTACAACTCAACAAAAATGTATTCATTCAGAATTCAGGGTGGGGAAGGAATCTGTCTAAATTCGTAAAACTGAATTATGAAATGTTTTTGAAAGAATCACATTTCTCTTACTTTATTTCTAATTGAGTTTACAATAGTTTACATCATTGTAAAATTTCAGTTGTACGTTATTTCTTGTCCATCACCACAAAAGTGCTCCCCTTCACCCCCTGTGCCCACTTCCCACCCCTCTTCCCTTGGTAACCCCTGAACCGTTTTCTTTGTCCATGTGTTTGTTTGTATTCTACATATGACTGAAATCATATGGTGTTTGTCTTTCTCAGTCTGGCTTATTTCACTTAGCGTAATACCCTCCAGGTCCAACCATGTTGTTGCAAATGGGATGAATGTCTTTTTTTCTGGCTCAGTAGTATTCCATGGTATATATATACCACATCTTCTTTATCTGATCATCAGTCGATGGGCACTTGGATTGTTTCCAGGTCTTGGCTATTGTGAATAGTGCTGCAATGAACATAGGGGTGCATATGTTACTTTGGATTGTTGATTTCAAGTTGTTTGGATAAATACCCAGTAGTGGGATATCTGGGTCATATGGTATTTCTATTTTCAGTTTTTTGAGGAATCTCCATACTGTTTTCCATAGTGGCTGCACCAGTTTGCATTCCCACCAGCAGTATACGAGGGTTCCCTTTTCTCCACACCCTCTCCAACATTTGTTCTTTTTAGTCTTAGTGATTATAGCCATTTTAACAGGTGTAAGGTGGTATCTTAGTGTAATTTTGATTTGCATTTCCCTGATGACTAGTGATGTTAAATATCTTTTTATGTGCTTATTGGCCATCTGTATATCTTCTTTGGAAAAATGTCTGTTGATATCCTCTTCCGATTTTTTGATTGGGCTGTTTGTTTTTCTCTTGTTCAGTTGTGTGAGTTCCTTATATATTATGGAGATTAACCCCTTGTTGGATATATGATTTGCAAATATTTTCTCCCAATTGGTGGGTTGTCTTTTTGTTTCGATCCTGTTTTCCCTTTCTGCTCCATTCTCCTTCTCTTCTCCTTCTGTAATACCTATAATTCTTATGTTTCATTTCCTAACCGAGTCAGATACTTCTTGGAGACTTTCTTCATTTATTTTTAGTCTTAGGTCTCTCTCCTCCTCTATCTGGAGCATTTCAACATGTCTATCCTCGATTATGCTGCTTCGGTCCTCTATGATGTCTGCTCGAGCGTTCAGAGAATCCATATTTTGTTTTATCTCATCCATTGTGTCTTTCATCTCCAATATTTCTGATTAATTCTTCTGTAGAGTTTCAATCTCTTTTGTGAAGTAGCTCCTGAACTCATTGAATTGTTTCTCTACATTCTCTTATAATTCATTGAGTTTTTTGATGATAGCCATTTTGAATTCCCTGTCATTTAGATTATATATTTCTGCGTCCTCAGGACTGAATTCTGGGTACTTGTCATTTTCTATCTAGTCTGGAGATTTAACATAATAATGTAATTTTTGATACTGCTAGAGGGCATGACTTTGTTCTTTCACATCCTAGTATTATTTGGTTGCAGTTCCCACCTATCACCACTGGGTGGGGGTCAAGAGCCCCATATTCTGAGGCTGTGCCTTCTGCCAGAATCCCAGGCACTGGGGCTGGTATAGTGCAGGGTGGGTCAGGAGAGAGGCACTTTCTCCTGCGTGCTCTTGGGGTTTTCTTGCTCTGCCCTTGCTATCTGCTCTCCTGAGGTGTGGGCTTGATGAGGTCACCCTGAGTTAGCTTTCACCTCTGTAGGAGTTTTCCCCTAAGCTGTGAGGGACCTTGGGGATCTTGGATGTTTCTGCAAACGGGCATCCCCTCCCCCCTTCTTTCACTCTCAGAAGCTGAGCAGTCCCGGATTGCAGTCTTTGGAGAGGGAGTGAAGTCTTCTCTTACCCTGTTCTACCTCCTCCGAGGGGGTCTCCAGCCTCTCCGCCCTCCAAGCTGTGGCTGTGTGGGTCTCTTGGACATCTTTTGTGTTGTGTGGATGTCCTCTGTTGGAGTATGAAGGTCGTTTTCATTCTATGGTGGAGGGGAGAGATCGCTGGGAGAACTCACTCCACCATGATGCTGACATCACTCTCTGTTATCTTTGAGTTTTGCAATTACTCAAACTTCAATCCAGACTCTCTCCAAGAAAGTTATAAATGGTAAATTAGGAGATCCAGAGGCCAGAGTGCTGCGGGGCCCAGCAGACGACAGACGCCAGGAGGTTGGTGTGAAGAGCACAGCTAGATAAGGATGCTGATGCAGAGGATGATGAAAGACGAGTTGGCAACATCCTTCTGCATTTTAAACTCATGTGTAG
The DNA here is from genome assembly GCF_021613505.1 of Equus quagga. Taxonomy (NCBI): domain Eukaryota; kingdom Metazoa; phylum Chordata; class Mammalia; order Perissodactyla; family Equidae; genus Equus; species Equus quagga. The sequence goes on from NC_060277.1 coordinate 4,009,411, forward strand.
CAGCAGCTACAGTATCTACTAGGGGGTATGTTGTGGGGAAGCCCAGTTCTGAGGGCAGAAAGGAAACAAAGTGTGCTTTCTGAGATCTTCACTCCTATTGATGCAACTCTGGAGAGCCTGGGCTTGTCTTAGCAGGAAGCAGCAGGCTGGAGAAGCTTTTAACATGGAAATGTAAGCAGCCTGGATTGTGTAAATTGACCAAAGTATGTATGAAGTATGTATGTTAAACAAGGTTCCCTGGAAGGAAATGTCAGAGATAAAAATAAAAACAAAGTAAAATACATAATGGTATTGAAAAGTTCTCAAACTAGTTAAGTAAATGCGGGGTGATGGAAAGCTCTGGGACTTGCGAGGACACAGAAGCTGAAGTGACCTTGAAGAATGAGGAAGGACACTGCTGGGTTAAGGGTGTCTTTAAGAATTTAGCAGTTAATGAAACAATGAAGCAACTGTTGTCACCAGGGGAACAGACGGTCCTGAGGTGTATTCCCCAATGATTTTCCAAAGAGTAAGAAAGGAAACTATTTATAATATCAAGTTCACTGCCAAGTTGATACTTAATATTGCTTACCATTTTCCTTTCTCATATTTGGAGCTGAGGTCTTTTATTTCTATTTCTACAAGGCTGAGACAACAAACATTCTTCCAAGGTGGTTAAGCTTCTTATAAACTAAACAGTGACTGAGTGGAGAGGTCAGAAAAGACTTCAGCAATCATGTAATTTGAAAGGATCTTATTTTGAACTTCTGCCCTGCCAGCTACAAACTCAAAATGGGACATTTGCCATATTTGCTATTTCAGCTGTGACTGATTCTTTTCCCCAGTTGAAGTGGAAACAAATAGAGAAACGCAACAAGGTCATGTTTTGTAAACATTTTTGTTCTGAGGCTTAGATTATTTTTCACTTGCTGCAGTTAATTTTAGGTGGCCATGTCTTCATTCATTCATCCAGATTCATTTCTTCAACACATTTCCCCAGCATCTGCTCTGCACCAGATGCTACAAGAGCATGTCAGGCAACAAATGCCCTGAGAATGACACTGTGCTGATAAGATAGTAAATGATGGGGTGGGGCTGCTTTCGATTGGCTGACCTGAGGTCATTCTGAGAGGTAACATTTAAGATAAAATCTGGGTGATGATAAAGTCCAACCCCACAAAGATAGGGGGGAAAAGAATTCAGGCCAAGAGAACAGCTAGTGCAAAGGTTGAATCAGAAACGCGCCTGACCCGTTCTGGGAACGGGAAGTGACCAGGGGGCTTGGATCTGAGATTCCGTTAGAAAGTCGGTAGACGGTTGTGCAGGGCTTTGCAAGCTGAGGGAGTTGGGATTTCATTCCAAGTGTGATGGGAAGTTACTCAAGTATTTGAAGCAGGGGAGTGACACAATCTGATTTACTTTTTAAGGCATGTCAAGTGAGCGTCTGCAGTCACCCAACTGAACGTGCTGAGGAGGCACACCAGCACAGCGTTGGGTCTCATTTTAAACCATGATCACTGACCTCCAGCGGCCCTCCATGCAGCCTGGCTGTCACACGTGTCCCTGGCCATTAACCGCCTCTCTCCTGGACAGCGTTCAACACCACCTTCTCTCTCTGGAAACCTCCTCACCTCCTTAGCCCTCCTTGCTCCCACTGATGGTCTTGCTTCTGACTTCACAGAGAAAATGGACACAGTCAGAGGGGAGCTTCCATAATCTCTGACATCAGCCTACACATCAGTATTTGATCCAAATACACCCCCATCCCTTCCCTTCTCTGGGACGCTCTCCAACAATTTTCCCTGTGCACGCCTGCATCATCCATATTTTACCTCCTTCCTGGATCTCTACTCAGCAGCATTCAAACCTTGAGTGACTTTTTTCTCCCTCTTAAAAAAAAAAAAGGTCTTTGATTCCATTTTCCTTTCTAGCTTTTGTTGTTTGTCTGCTACCATTTATAGCAAAGTTCTCCTAAACTTGTCTAGATTCACTGTCCTCAATTTCTCTCTTCCCATTCTCTCAGGAACCTGCTCCAATGAGACTTTTATGGCCACTCCTCTACTGAAATTGCTCTTTTTAACATCCCAGTCTCCTCCAGGTTGCTAAGCCCAGTGATAAATCCTCATTCCCCTTCATGGCTGGCTCAGTGATGACCCCAGCATTTGACTGACTAAGCATGCCCTCCTTCCTGAAATACTTGCTTCTCTGCCCTCAGGGACTACATTGGTTGTCTCCTCCCAGTCACTCCTCCTCAGCATCTTCTGCTGGTTCCATCCTATCTTCCTACTTCCTAACTTAAAGTTTTCATGCCCTAGGGCTTAGTCCTCCAGCCACTTCTCTATGCCCCTTTACTGGCTCGTTGCTCTCAGACAAAGTTACAGCATTTACGTAGCAGAACTCAAGGGGTTTGCCTCTTGGGGAGTGCAGAGCAGAAAAGCACAACCAAGGCAGAAGTAAGAGAAGAGAAGGTTTATTGCTTGCACAAGCAATGGAGAACCCTGGGGATAGCTCCCAAAGCAGTCTCTCCCCAAGCCTAGCACCAGTGTAGACCTTATACATAAGAGTGCAGAGGATATGTTACCAGCTTTGTAACAACTGAGCTCAATCAGGGTGCACGTGCAGGTCATTACACCAGGAAATCAAGGTACCATTACATGACAGGTTCAATGCAACATGCCATTACATAATGAGTTCAATGTAACATGTCACTACATAACAGGTCCATGGTAACATTTGGACATTTGGAGCTGGAGCAGTTTGCAGGGGTCTTGCTGCAACCGTGTAAATTTCACTGTAAGATGGCAACATGTGCAAGAAGGGGACATCAATTTCTGAAAATCAGAACATTTAGTTTCTCCTTATCTGGAAAACATTTGACAGTCCACATTAGTTATCGATCACATTCTCAGTAACCCTTTCCTTGCCTGGTTCCTGGTCACATTTATTCCATCTTTATGCCCTGACTCCGAAATTTACATCTCCGGGTTCAATCTCTTCTGAATTCAAGGCTTGTCTGTCAACTGTTTGCTGGACCTCTCTTTTCACATGTCTAACAGATATCTCAAACTTGCATGTTCTAAACCGAACCCTGATGCTGCCCAGACCTACTCCACTTGCTTTTCCATGCCAGCTGACGTCCACTTTATCATGGCTGCTCTGGCTACAAGTCTTGGAGTCTGCCCTGACTCTCTCTCTTACACTCTACAGTTCCATCTATCAGAAAAGTGTGTTTGCTTATTTCAACATATGCTGAGCTGACTACCTTCCCTGCTACCCTCTGATCCTAGCCATCACGATCTCTCTCCTTTTTATTGTCACAGCCACCTGCCTGGTCCTTATTTCACCTTCTGTCCCCTCCAGTCTTCTCTCAACACAGCAGCCAGGGATCGCTTTAAATGAGATCAAGCCACTCCTTTGCTCAAATCCTCTGGCGGCTCTCATCTCAGAATAAAAGCCTTTTGACTCCCGTAGGGCCCTGCATACCCTTCTGCTCTCCCCTCTTCCTCTCCTCGGCCACACTGGCCTCGTGGCTGCATCCCGGATGCACCAGGCACGTGCAAGACCCAAGCTCTTTGCACTTACCCCCTTCTGTCTTGAATTCTCTTTCCCTAGACATCTGCCTGTTCTCCTGCTTTACCTCCTTCAGACTTTCTTGTCTCCCTATTTAAAATCACAGTCGTGTCCCCAACTCTGCATCCACTGTCCTGTTTCACCTTTTTCCACATCTGATACTGTCTGCATTTTACTTGGTTTATGGTCTGTCTCCTCTCACTCCATTTAACTTCCTTGATGGCAGGGAATTTTGTATATTTTGTTCACTGTTGTTTCCCAGAACTTGGAATAATTCCTTAACATATAATTGAAGCTCATAATTGAATGAAGGAATGGATGGATGAGTGAATGAACTGAATATAGGAATAAGACAAGGAAGCAGTCTGGATGCTGACATTTCTAGCTTAAGAGACTGCACAGATGGTGAGGTTAGGAAGCCTGGAAGAGGACGAGGTTCCAGGGCTGGGGAGACTAGAGAGTTCTGTTTTAGATGTATTAATTTTGAGATGTCCATTAGACACCAGATAGATACATTACTAGTCGGCAGCTGAATACGTATGTCTGAAATTCTGGAGACAGAGGCTTAGGGTCAGGTCTGGGAGGCCATCAGCTTGTGAGTGGTCTTTAGTTTATGGGACTGGATGAGATCACCTAGTCAGAGAGCAGAGAGACGGTCCTGAGGTCCAGGACTGAGCCCAAGATGGCGCCAACATTTAGAGAGGAGGCAGAGGAAATGGAGTGTCAGAAAGGACTGAGAGGAGGCAGCAGTAAGGCGGGGGAGCCAGGCAGTAGCACCGAAACTGAAAGAAGTGTCTAAGGAGGTGGGACTGGATGAAGGTGCGTGCTGCCACGGGGCCACACAAAGAGGGAGGTGACCCCAGGCTTGTCAGGCGGTCCCAGTGGAGTGAGAGGACCAGCGGGGACTGGAGAGGTTTGAGGGGAGTGGAAGTTCGTGAGGAATCAGCGACAGTCCACTCATTCCAGTTTGGCTCTGAGGGGGCGCAAACGGGATGGTCCCACCCTAGACTGCCACCACCAATCGCTGCTGATTCGCAGCGCCCCCCCACCCTGGGCGCACTCTGTGTCCCGGCTCGCATGCCTGCACCTCAACAATCTCCAGCCACAGCAGGACCTGGAGTCCATCGAGTAGCCATCCCACGTCCTCACTCATCTGCTCAGATTCCATGGACCACCAGCCCTCCCTTCAGGCAAGGCTTCACTCTGACGGAACCACTTGACTTAGCTTATTTCATCCCTGCATCCGAGGAGCTAAACATGGCTCAAGAAAACACACGACGATGCTGACAGGACTAGTTTCAAGGGATGAACATGAATCTCAAGCAGGCCTACCAGAACATCTTGCATCTCCCCAGCGGGTGGCTCTCCTGCTCTCCAAGATGAGTACCGCACACCGTGCACCACCCTCGAGCTTCCAGCGCTCCTTCCCACTTCCCTACGCTCTGCTGATCTTGCTTTTTCAGGTCACTGAGACAGCAGAAGTAGAGACCACCTCATCCTCCACGTCATCTACTCACCTACCCATGTCCATGCCCACAGCCTCTGCCTGGTCGCAAAGGCCAGTGCTTCCATTTGAGCACCGAGTATGGCATCAATATCCCCCTTCTATGGGATTATCATTGTGCCCCCAGGCACGTGGGCACACACACACGAGCTGCACTGTTGCCCATCATAAACAAACACCTCCCTAGACCTCAGATTCCCTCCAGGTGCGCCCCGTTTCCTGCCCGGACTTTCATGTTCTAGAGCGCTCCATGTCTGTTGTCTCCATGTCCTCACCTTCCAGTCTTTCTGAACTCACTCCACTCAAGCGTTCTTTCCCGTTGTCTTACTCCGAAGGCGGCTTATGACTTTCAAGTTATCAAACCTCAGGCGCAGGCCTCCGTCCCGCATCACTTGACTTCCCAGCAGCACTTGCCAGTTCCTCGTGCTTCCTATCTTCAAACACGTTTCTTTCACTTGTGTCCTGGAATACCATGCTTCCCTGCCCTTCCTCCTCCCTCAGTCACTCCGTGGTCTCCTTGGCCTCCTCTTGCTCCTCCTCCACCCTTTGGAATACAGTAGTGCCCAGGACTCGGTCCTTAGATCTCTCCTCTGCCTACACTCACTTCCGAGATCTATGCCCGCGGCTCTGTACGCCACCCCTAAGTTGACGATTCCCAAAAGTGGATCTCCAGGCTGGGACCTTTACCTGGCTTTCCAATTCCAGATCTGCCTGCCTACCTAACACTGTCTGTTGGAACGTCTCACAGGCATCTCTAGCTTGGCATGACCTACACACACCTCCGGACTCCCAGTCTCATTCACACACACATACACACACACACACACTCCTCCACAAGCCTCCTGCTGGGGGCTGAGAAGGGGGTTCCTCAGGCCAGCAGCTCAGGAGTCACCCACGCTATCCCCTGCACCCCGCATCTACACTGCCAGTACGTCATCAGCTCTGTTAATGAAACGTGTCATGCCTCTGACACTTCCCACAGTACCATTCTCCATCCAAGCCGCCATCTTTCACCTGCACGATGCTAACCTCCAAACTGGCCTTCCAGCTCTGCACTCTAGTCTGTCCTGTAGAGTGATCTAAAGACCGTCATTCCTCAGCTCAAAATCCTATGGCTCAAACTACATTTTGAACAGAATGCAAACTTCTTACTATGGCTGCTACTCACCCCTCCAACCTCATCTCTGTCACCCACGTCCTGGCTACGCTCTGGCCACACTAGTCTCTCTGTAAACACACTTTACTTGCAATTCTTCACACTTCATTCCAGTGTCTGATCAAACGTCGCTTTTTTTTTTTTCTTTTCTGAGGAAGATTAGCCCTGAGCTAACATCGGCCAACCCGCCTCTTTTTTTTCTGAGGAAGGCGGACCCTGAGCTAACATCCGTGCCCATCTTCCTCTATTTTATATGTGGGACACCTACCACAGCATGGGTTGCCACGCAGTGCCTTGTCTGCACCCGGGATCCCAACCAGCGGACCCCAGGCCGCCGAAGCAGAACGTGTACACTTAACCGCTGCGCCACTGAGCAGGCGCCCCAAACGTCACTTGAGAGATGCCCACAATATGACAGAGTCCCCCTCAACTTTGTCCTCTTCCTTTCCTGTTACTTTCCTCATTAGCACGTTCACGACTTGCAATTATACTCTTCGTTCAGTGCTGGTCTCCTCTAGGACAAGGTAACGTCCTTGAAAGCAGGAGTCTTTATCCACAGTAGCAGGCATGCTGCAGCCACTGACTAACTGGTTAAATTATAGGAAAAGATATTTGAAAGGGAGGGAGGTTCAAAGACGGCCTCCTCTTGTTTTTAAGTAAACGTAAGATACTAGAACATATTTTTATGTTGACGAGAAGAATCCTGTAGAAAAGAATTTGTTAAAGCAGGAGCAAGGGAATAATGCAGAAGGCAGACAATGTAGGCATAAATATAGCATATTGGCAGAGTTCAAGAAATGAAAAAAGTGAAGTAGGATCTGGGATGTTATCGCCATTAGGTTCACATCCTACTGTCCTTGGACCTGTTCCCTGCAGACAGGAATGATGCGGCCGTGTTCTCGGGAGACCCCCAGCTGACCCTCATGACACTGACAAAGTGCTGGCGTATCCTGAATTTCACGAGGCACCAAGGCTTGGCAATAAATGTCTTTTTTGCGTAGCTAAAACATTACCCCACAGGGTAATTTAAAAAATAATAGCCTGCACATTTCTTTCAAGTTCTGTAAACTAAGAATGATATTTTCTAGCGCTTCTTTCTCTTTCAGGAACTATGTGAAAAACAACATTTGTTTTATGAGTCATCACCAAGAGGAATTAGTGCCCAAACAGCTTCAGGAGAGAAAACCCCAGGAGCAGCTCTCGGAGTGTAAAAAGCTGTGTGAGAGGGGACAAGCCGGGCAGCTTTCTCCAGAGACCTAACGCCCTGAGGACCTCATGGAGTTGATGGAGGCTGAGAGCAGAGCGGAAGCGTGTCTCAGACTGCGCCCGTGCTCTCTCTTCAGTGGAATGGAGCCAGTTTTAAAGAAACGCCCTGAAATTACAAAGACGATCTTTAATCTCCACCCACCCCTAAAAGGAACCACAAAAGGTAGACGAGGTACAGGGTCCCAAGTAACCTCTTTCTTACTCTGAGCAGGATAGCAGGCCAAAAAAATACCGGCTGGTGCAGTATTTCCAGCCTTTTTCACAGAGCAGCTTGTGAAAGACTATGAACTAGCGATGCGATCAACTTTTACTTGAGGTCTGTGTGGACAGAGGCCAGCTGCAGCTTCATGACTCAGACACAGGAGTGTTCCAAACACGAGCGTCCCGGCTTTCGCCCACTAAGACGCTCCTTGCACGAGGTCTTGTGTAGAAAAGCATCAGGACGCAGTGTGGACAATGGCACACCTTCTAGGTTAGGATAGGCTCCTGGTGAGGATCCTAGGTGAACTCCTCATTACAGTTCAACGAGTATGAAGATGACACAGCTTATTTTATGAATTATGAACTACAATGTAATGCAAAATATCCTTTTACGAATTTCATATTAGTATTATAAAATATTAAAAGAAACAATTCTGCAAACAGCAGAGAGAAATAAGTATTTCCCCATCCATTTTTAAAAATATGAATAGAAAAGGCAATTTCAAAATCCTGGGACCATATTTATTTAGAAATAGCTGTTAGTAAACCATTAAAAGAGGAGCAGGCCATTAAGTTATTTACAGATCTCTAAGCAATTAGGTTTAAGCTGTTAAATGAAGCTTCTAAAATTCTCTCTTTGCAAGGCTTTCACAATAACTCAACAGCGACCCAGTCTCCTGCAGCCCTTGCCTCCTCAGGACTGTCTCCACCTCAGGTGTGGCACATAGGCCATCATGGTGCTGACTTTAGGTAGCTGCAGACGTGACAGATGACATTCAGTCACCAGGACAGCTCCCTCCCGGGGTTGTTCTCTATGACGGAACAGAGATGGCTGCTGTACCCGACACGGGTTTTCAAGGCATTGCTCTCTTCCGTCTTTCTCCAGCTGAATTGTCAGACTTGTTGAGGCATTTTACCCATAGAATTTGGGTATGACTGAAAAATCTACAATAAAGACTCTCAAACCACTTAAGTAGTAACCCATCGGATCACTAATATTACAAGCTATGGAAGACACACAACTTAAAACTATGAGCAATTTAACTTGAAAAAGGATACAAAATATGATTAACCTGAAGAAAAGAGCATCCTGAGAGTCAAAAATCCTTTCTTTTTTAGCTTGGAATTTTCCTATTAGCCAGTAACAAACTGCCCCAGTTTGATATAAGGCTGCCTGCCCCACTACATTTCCTTATGACAGAGTAATGAGACTACAGTCTATGCAGGCAACAGTGGAACTATCATCAGAGACTCAGGAGAATGACTGCCAGTCTTGCCTCTGAAATGTGCCGTCTAGACTGAAATCGGTGGGGCAGTTACGAGGAGAGGAGATCTGAGATCGTAGTTCTGCTGCAGTGCATTTCCTCAGCAAGTCTGAGCACGAATTGTTTTCTGTTCATTTGTTGGTTTTAGAAGGAGAAAAGAAAGTGTGTTCTGTAGAGGATTAGAAGTTTATTACAAATCGTCGGTAGAATTATATGCTGAGATTCAAAAAGAAAAATCAAGACAGATAATCAATATGCATTTTTTTCTTTCCCAAGCATCACAGATTGTAAGGTATTTAAGAAGATTGTTACATTTCCTTCGAAGTTCAAACACTATATACACTTTAGCTAGTTTTTGGCTTAGTCATTCATTGTAAATGGGCAGGAAATTGATTATAACCCTAGTAGGTTTATCAGTAATGATTTCAGTGTCTTCAACACTCATATTTTTCTTTTATCCTCAGTCTAAAACTAAACAATTGTCTTCACACTAATTTTAACCCAAAACACTCCCAATCAGAGCTTTTTGAGTTCAAAAACAAAAAATGGAAATACTTATAATTTGTATGTATATATTCACAGTTTTATTTATAAAAAATTTACAGCACTTGTGAAAAGCCAGCAGAAAACACCCGACATGCTCCTCTCTCCCCAGGTTTAAGTTTTGGGGTCACCAACGACCCTTTGCACGCAATGCTCACACTGCAGCCCTGAACCCAGACCAGATTGTCTTTCTTCCTCGGTTCTGAGGAAGCATTTTGCTGAGCTCCTGATCTACCTGTTACGAGATCTGGATCTGCACCTTGCCATATCATCATGTTTCTGCCCCCTTTCTATATTTCTTCTTTGTGAACATTGCAAAACAGGAGGTCACTTATTACTGTTAATTAAAACTAAGTGGAAAATATCAAATTTTTAAAACAGTCTACCTAGTACCTATAACTACTTCACTGAATTTTATTCTCTATATCTAATGTGGCTACCTATCCTACTGGATCTTGAAATGAAGCTAATAAACACAAATGTAAAAAAAGAACAGAAGTCTGAAAATCACAATTAAGTCTTTCACAAGAAAGAAAATATAAGTTCGCCTTTGCCCCTCACTTAGGAGGGAGTGAGAGGCGGGGGAGGGGAAGGCATCGAGAAGAAGATAAAAACAAACATAAAATATTAGGTACTGTTCAGTGCAGTGCTTAGGCTAGGTTTCAAGATTTTATAATACGGGAAGGAAAACAGAAACAGTGCTGGAACATGGAGGTTAAGATGTTGCAATTTTCCAACAGGTTTCCAAACTTTTTGGGAATTCAGGTATTAGTGGAAGATCGTGTTGCAACACTGTCTCCATTAAGTCGTAACTGAGAGCTAACTGGACTCTACACTCAGCTTGACTCTACACTCAGCTTTATTCCTCGGTGAAACCACTGCCGCTGACACTAACCTCCTACATGCGCATCGGAGCACAGCTGCGGCTGATCCTGCGTTCCCACTCCGGGGCTCAGGGGTGGGCCAGAGGCGCTGTTTCACAAATGCACATTTCTTATGACCTTAGGAGTAGCAATCCCATATACCGAATAGTCACTCTACAGCTCCATCAAATAAGACACAGCAAGGGAAAGGACATATCTTGCAAAATGGCTTTCAAGTTCAAGTTGAACTCTATTATAATTATCCTGTGGCACAGAGGCAGCTTGTGGGCACTTCTTGTAAAACAGCACAATGCATCAGCTTCTGACAAGGCGCATATTAGAGCCTTGAGCACCAGCCTGACATCACGACCTTCCTACAACCAGAGCTGAGTCCTTCCAGAGCAACACAGGCGCATCCGAGGCACAACCCGGCACAGCTTCTTCCTCACATCCATCTCGTAGGTAAGAGGTTTCTCCTTTTAAAACTACAATTTTGTAACTTTTAAAAGATATTTAACATTTTCCATCATATTAAATTAGCAACGTAAAACATTATGCTTAATCTATAAAGTTCTACTCCAGTTCCCTAGAATTTCTATACACATTTTCATGTCTAATCTGCAAGAAAAAAACTTCTATTTGATATTTGGTAACAGAGCATTAAAAGATACTATACACATGTGGCATATATGTACAAAATACACTTCAAAAAGAAGCCAACGCACTTTAGCAAAAGTCTAAGCTTGCATAGATTAAAAAAAAAAGAATTATGAATACAATTCTTGTTAAAATAGAAAATGAGGAATGAAAGTTACAGAATGGATATGAGGAGAGATCTTTTCCAAACTTTTATTTGTGCACATTCAATTGAAAAGGTAACTTTTACAGGTTCTTTGGTGCCCATATTCAGCATACAAAAATGTAAAAGGCTATTCACAAATAAAACACATGAGCTCAAACTGGGAAAAAATAACGACAACAACGAAACAACGAAGGTAGTGCACACTGTGACAGCTCTGCTATGGGGACATGAGAATTCCTGCGAAAATAAATAGAACGTCCTCGTGTAAAAGCAGCAACGTCACGTCTTGTAAACTTCCTTTTACATTACAGCAAGGTCTGAGCTAAGATCCACCGGGCGGAGCTTACACTGTAGCTGTGAACGATGGCGGTCTTCAGAGTCTTTCCTCAGTTACTCTTGGTCCAGTTCTCCTTCTGTTTTGAGTCCAATGTGCAGCAGGTTTTAAAAGGTGCTCAGTTAGGGATTCTAACCAATTAAGTGACGAGTTACAAAATTTCTTTCCTGCTTTCAAACACGAACGGGTAAATCTGTTCCACAGCAGTAGCCACAGCCTTGACGTTTGGGCCTGTAACACACGGGGGGGGGGGGGGGGGGCAGTGAGAGGAGGCCAAGGAAAGCAGAGGAAAGCTGATTTCCCAGAATTAAAGATATCCAAGCAGTTCAGGACATCACGTTAATTGTTTTAAAAAAATCTTCACTTATGTAATTATATACCCACAGTCACCATAAAAACCAGGACAATAAACATTTCTTCTGGACAATTCAAGAGAATCTGAAACAGAAGCTGAGGTTACTCGTTCTGTTTCAGGGACCAGAGTGAAAGAGTGAACATGCAAACCACACACACATCACCACGGAGGAGGAAAGTGTGGGGACGTGCTTCTCGAGGGAAGCGTGACAGGTGGGACCAGAGACCACTGTCCTGTGGTCACCTGGTCTGGCTTTTGGTTAGCCTTCGAGTGAGGCTCAAAGGAGTGTCGAGGAAGCCGGGAGAGGACACAAAGCTGCCCCCGAGTGCTGGGCAAGCAGAGGGCTGTCCACACCACGTGGTCTGCAGTCCACAGCCCCACAGCGGGCTACTACTGGGTGTCCCCGTGTTCGTTACAGACCTGCCCTCTCACCCTCACTGCTTCCCAGTCAACAGAAGAGAAGGCACAAGGTGATGCTACTTATTCGCTAGTCCAGATAACACTAGGAATAACTTTAACACTGTGATCTTTTAAACAGCCAAAAAGAAACATTAAAAAGGACAATGAAAAATATTTCCATAAAATTTACTTTGAATAAAAATGGTTTCACTAACATTGAAACATCCTGAAAAGGAACATATGCACCTGCCATGAACTCCGACGGCGCTGACACACCCCCGTCCACTCGCCCCTCCACACAGGACAGCGCTCTGCCCATGGGAACCACTCATGTGTGTGTTCACCGAAGTGTTAACATGCCATAGTATATTCCAGATGTAAATATGTAATGCATACTTATTAACCAGGTCAACTGTCTTGTTTGCTATTGTGTTGCTTAATGATTAACACAATAAATAAAGATTTTATATATGCATTGTTTTACTCTAAACTTAACAGAGCAGAAACTTATCAATAGAATTTGGGGCCTCTCAGAAGTCTGGACTCGAAAATGTAGAAACAGATAGCGGAAACAGACGTGTACCCACCACTCCATTTTAAGATTCAGGCACAGCCCCGGCAATATACTTCACAAGACTCCAAGGCAGATGCAAAAACCCACAGACGAGCCAAAACTCAAGCTTATCTGTCAAGCATCTAAAGGGGTCAATTAATACTTTATCCTCCTCTAAGGATTGAAGAAATAAAAAGAAAACTTCAAGGACTCTTATCTCAGTTTTGCTGAAGGTTGGGCCTGACTCCCAAGTACTGTCTCTGAATAATTATAACCACAGTACCTTTAAAAATCATTCGGCATGCTAATGCTACCCTGTGACTTCCATGTCACTATTTTGAAACCACCCCTTCCAAATACTTAAAGACTCAAAAGATGTAACAAAATACACATAAAATGTAACAAACAGCTATCAATTACCTTTGAGTATTTTGCCTACGTAAAACCTCTACGAAGTTCATAAAATGGGTTTCTCGGGTATTTTAAATACAAGATATCATAAATTAAAAAATCATACTATAAAAACATAGACTAGAACATTCTTAACAACTCCACACTGAAAACTCCCCCACTGCCTGTGGAGAGTAAGTTCACACACTGGATACTAGAGAGCAATGAGCAATGACCTACAGCTCCACGGAACCACACGGGGACTCTCACTAAGATGATGAGGAGGGAGAGAAGAGAGACACCAAATAGTATATGCAAGATTTAAAAACAGGATGAAGAAGCAGGTGAAACTAATCCACAGCGTTAAAAGCCAGGAGACTGCTTCTCCTGAAGGGGACAAATGAGACAATATTTCTGTTCTGGTAGGGGCAGCTCTTATCTCATTCCATCCATGACTGGCAAGCGTGGTTTCAATATCATAGAATACCTGTGACTGTGATACTTCCTGTTGAAAAAATCTGTAACGTAGCTCTTAGAGATTTTATCCGATAGCACACAGCAGGATGAAGTTCAGGTTCGTAACTACACAAAAAAAGACAATTAATATATGTATTTGTAGCCTGATGAGTAATTTCAAATTTGGTTAGTTATCTTGATTCTTCAAAGACCTACCTGGCATGAGGTCTATTGTTCTTTGTGAATTCTGGCAAACGGATTTCAAACGGCATGTTACATACCGCCAAAACGTTAACAACCTTAAAATCTGTAAATATTACCTTTAGGAGAGAAGTAAAACTCAATGAATTATTTTGAAACAAAAAATCTGCTCATCAGGGCAATCTTAATAATTAAGTTCCAATCCTTAAATGAGAGCAAATAAGATAAAGCAAACATCAGAAGCGTGGATTTAGTACTTTAAATTATCTGTAAATCTGTAATGTTATAATTAAAGGGAAAAAAAACCTCAAAAACTTCACTAAAAAAATAAATAAAGCCTGAGATAATCACAGGATTAAAACAGTACATCTGGGGTCTTTTGAACCTTAGATTTAGTTGAATTTTTTAATACTTTAAATGGAATATTCAATCTACTAGGATAAAAGAGAAAATAGTGAGGACAAAAATTTAAAGCAGAGTCCTCCTTAAAAAGTCAAAATGGAAAAGCTGTCACTTAACACTCAGTAACTAGTGAGTGTGCCCTGAACTCTGAGGGTCAGACCTGCCTCCACGCAGTCAGTAAAAGGACGGGTCGGTGAGCTTAGATGTTGGATGTTGTGTTCCCTTGGGGGAGAGAGTGATAAAAATGTTTATAACCAACTAGGATTTCTCTCAACATTTCTAATATTACACTAAGAAAAGAAGCTCCAAGGCTGAAAATAATGTCCTCTCAATATTAGTAACTTCAGCCACTCCTATCAACATCTTGAATGATCTTATCCCGCTATCTTTTCACATGTTCCTGTAAAACCGCAATTCTGGATGAACCAACCATCCTCCAACTCAGGGCCGGCACAGAGCTGGTGCAGAAAGTCATACAGCCGTGCAGAGTGGCCCACCAGCACCCAGGGCTCTCCACACGGCCGCTCTCCTCCAGCAAGGACAGCCCCTCCCCGCACCTCAGTGCCTCTGTCACCTCTGCCTCAGAGGAGACGGGGTCACGAGAGAGCAGCTCAGCCCCCATCATTTCCCGTCCAAATCCGAAAGGGCCCAGGCCCACCTCTGCAGAGCGCACAGCCCACCTTCTCTTTCTGTCATTTACTCACCACTCGCAAGTGACCCAGCAAGTCTACAACACGTACTCATTTTACTCAAATTTATGCTTCTACGAAGTTGTATTTGGTAAGACTGACCTGCCAGCGATGGTGACCTTTCTACGAGTGTGAGAGCCTGCCAGCCAGTGTGTGCATGTCCATGGGGCTGCAGCTCTACTCAGCCTGACATACCACTCTCGACATGATCACAAGGACGATTTTTTTGGTGAGAAGTGACAAAGCTGAAGAGTCGACTAGACAGTTACCTTGTGAGGAAACAAGTCTGTCTCCGGGGAAAGGGATCTGGGAAAAGCCAGGACCCTCTACAAACACCCACGGGGGCAAGTTTTACTACTACATTTTTGTACTGAAAGATAGTATAAAAAGCCTAGAAAAAGGTCAATCATAAGAGGAGCTTCTGTGGGGCTTTCTTTAGTCTATTAAACGACAAGTTTTAACTTTACAAAAAGAAACGCTTGAACGTCTGCAGCTTGGACGCTCTTCAGAAAGTTACCTGGAAGCCCAGTTTCTGCAGGCTGCGCGCCAGCCGCCGGGCGCCGAACTTCGCTTCTTCCTCACTGTGGTTTAAGGAGAGAAGACCGCCGGTCACACGGGTCAGTCTACACCGAGGGCCATAACTAACTGTACACGCGGCTAAATCTACGACACTCTCCTTCCCGTGAGGAGAGAATTAAAAACAAAGGTTACAAACCCAAGCAACACCTACCTTGTTGCTCCAGTGCAAATAATTTTTCCTGAGGACCAAATTGTGGCTGTAATTCTAGGTTTTCTAAGCTTCATTAATACTTTCTGCAAAACAAAACAAAACAATCCTCGTTACATGGTAAGTGCTAATTTCCACACGTGGTTCTGCTCTGTGGCCATCTGCATGTTGAAATGCCACTCCAGGCTTACCCAGGATTGAGGGAACTCCTCTCCAAATTACCATTCTGAAATCAAGGACCAGCTGAACACAAAGAGCATTTAACCCAAAAGGAAACTTAATCAATTAAAAGTACAAGGTCTGTATAAATCTCTCACCACACACTTGAAAGCAAGATATTACAAGTACGTCAAGACTTCAAATTTCACTCCCCTCGGGTCACATCACTGGAATGTGCCACCTGCACGGATCCTCACGCACGCCAACCTTGTTCCATGCCTCAGGAGCTCTGCAGTAGCTGCTGCTTTCATCTGGAATACTCTTCCTTCCATATTCTCACTTCATCCAGGTCTCCCACCAGATGCCACCTCCACAGAGAGGCCTTCCCTGACCATTCCACCAAAAGACCCCTCTCGCTGGCTCTCTAACTTCTCACCTGCTTTATTCTGCATCATGGTGCCCATCCCTACTTGATATTGTGTCTCACAGTCGAGATGCCTCTTACATATTCAAGTTCGATAAGCAAATCTTGACTGTAGGAGAAATGTTGGAGCTGGAGATGTAATTTTAGACTTCTTAGATATGAAAGACATTTAAAGCTACGGGTTTGAAGGAAATTACCTACAGACTGAGGATAAATAGGTCAAGGATTAAGGTCCAAGATAACATGTGAGTTTACATTTTCATTCCAACTTTTCTTTCATGAAATATGAAATATTTGCTGAATAATGTAACAAATAAATGAATCAGATGTTGCTCCTTAAGAAGCATGTTACATTTTGAGCTCCTCCCTTCCTCTGTCACATGCCACATTATCAAACTAGAAAGCTATTAAATCTGAGGAGACAAAATTTACCAAAGATCCAAAATAAAATGTGAGCTAAAATACATTATAAAAGTTCATACACAAGTGGCTGAGGAACCCCGGACTGAGCGTATTGTACATTTAACTGTCTTCCACCACTAGCTTGTCCATCAACTCAGATTTTTCAGTTAACCTTCCTAAGAAAAACGACTTCACCGCCGTAGGGCATGCTGAAGTTTCAAAGCAGCATCAGGCACTTTCCTCTTTTTGGACACATTCATTCCTTTTTTAGAGTGACAATGGCATTACTGATGACAATGGCATCCTGAAATCTTTAATTGTGAGTCTCTGAAATTTTTAACTGAACTTAATTCATCTTCACTTAGTTTCTAGTACTAAGAACTAATGATAATTTCCCACGGTATACTGGCAACTATTGTTAGAGCTTAAACAGAGTCTTCATACACAGTCCTAATTTTCACAATAAACGTATAGTAAGATATATATCTTAGTACTCTTTGGTTTATAAAAGCCAAATGAACATCCGTTGTCATTTATATTGTTAATCTCAAAACACTAAGGTTAAAAGTAACTTACTAGCTTTTATTTTAAATATTAAGAGTTTAACAAAAACTAGAATTCAAAATGTCCAGGTTAGGATATGAACCATAATATTTTCAGCAATTTGTTACTAAAGAATACCAACTAGCTTGGCCAATTAAAGAGGGGTATGACATCGTACTACAAAAATTACTGTGTGTGTGTATATGTATGGGCATCACTCTAATGCACTGATATTCGAACGAGTACACATGAAAGTCTAGCTGTTCCCTCCTGCGTTAACAGACCCTGAGGGCTCAGCGGCTGTCTGGGGGCCGGTGTGTCCTGCGGCAGGGCATGGAGACAGGTGTCTCCAGAGCGACTGTCCTGAGGCAGGGCCTTCAGCAGGACCCCACCGACTCCAGGACACTGAGCGCCCCACCAGGGGCTCATAAACTACCTGCAGGATGAACACAGTTTATGTGATCATTTGGAGCACTATAAAATGAGCTCTGTAGCACACATACCAGAATTCAGATACTTACTCCAACATCACGCTTATAAATTACATTTGCCCCCTCCAAAGCGATCTTCCTTAAGTTCAAATGGCATCTTGTTCTAAAGACACACACTACGTTTGTAATTAGAATGTCCAATGCAACATCACTGTCTGCATCCATTGGGGTAGCTGGAAAACTCGGTTTCCCACCACGAAGATCACATCCTGAGAAATAAAACAAAACAAAGTCAGGTCATAAAACTCAAATGCTTTGTTAATTTATTTTCAACAAATAATCTTGAAAACTAAAATGCAAGAAATGAATCTATTTTATTTTTCTAATGTTACTCAAATCAAATCATGTCCCTTCTTTTTCCCACTAAAAACATCATTTTTTAAAAGGTAACATGTCATACAAAATCCTTCAAAATCTGGACCTAACTTTCATTCCTTAAAATTAATCAGTAGCTTTTCCAGGCCAGGAGCTCACCAGACTTGTCTCCTGCTTCTGGCCTTTCACAGCCACGGCCGTTCCAGACACCACCTGCAAAGGCGGGCTTTGCGGTCCCAACGTCCAACCAGCAATGGTACCCTACCCCCTCACACAACTTGCCAGGGCTATAAAAAGCATAACCCATTTTTCCTCTATTTTGGGTACAGTAATTGACTTAAGCGTAAAGAAGCAGAAATATTAATTATAACATTTGCTAACTGACTTTCTCATTTACTAGTCATTCAGCCACTATTCCCTCACTGAACACCTTCTATACACTGAGAACACTGGAGAAAAAATGAATGAGGCCAAGCCTCTTGTCCTCAAGGGGCTCACAGCCTATGTGTGGAGGGAGGAGCTTGAATAAACGGCATGACACCATTTTTATCAAGACCACACTCTTCCAAAATACGTGTTTTCAAAACTATGATAGGAGCATCTCTATGAATCAACCAACAAACAAAATTGAGCCCTTCACTAAGCATGTGACCCATGTCCAGCTAAAAAATCCTCTCTTTGACTGGGTTTCCGCACCTTAAAAAATAAGTAATGGCAACGCAGCTTACCTAAGGCACAAAGAGAAAATCAGAAAATCGTAATACTACTACTATAACTGTCTTCAAGATCCCTGACGGCCACAACATGAAGGGCTAGTACTCTCCACGGGGACTCGAATTATTACATGACTAACACAACGACCATGCCAAGAGTCCAAGCAGAGGACACCCGATCCTGTTTTTCTGCCTTCTGGGGTCTGACTGAACAAGACAACAAGTGAGACCGAGGCTCCAGCTCCTCTCCAGCATCAGAGCATTCCGTCCTGTGTGCCGAGCGGACCTCAGCGGCATCCTATGTTCTCCCTCTTATATTCCCTAAATCTGTGCATCTTTCCGCTTCTCTGCTCCCTGTGTCTGTCTGAGTAACCTCCAATGATCTCTGTGTCCGGGGTGGGATGGAGTGGCCATGACAGAAACAGAGGTGGACAGAAGCAGGCCCCAGTGCTGATCTCAAGCAGCAGGCTAGCCCAGTGTGTGTTGTGTGATCCACCTGTGCCTCGGTTTCCCCATCTGTGACATGGAATAGATGGTGCCTACCAGAGAAGTGTTGAAGGGATTATACAAGTGTATGAAAAATACTGTGCACATGTACCTGGGAAATAACACAAAAATGACAGTGATTATGAATGAAGTCAGTTCAAACCAACAGGCAGAGCAGAGATTGCTTAGCATCACCTCCCATGATTAGATTCTAACCCAGATACTGAGCCATCTGGACACCACCAGGTTTTCTATGTTCCCACAAAAATTGTGAAATAAGTTTGAGGAGGAGGCTGCTAGCTGCTTACCCCAGCAGTCATTCCACCCTCCTTCACAATGACTAGAACCAGGCGTCTAGCTGCGTATGCCGTGGCAGAAATAAAACACATACTTCTTAGGCTCCCTAGTGACAGGTACAGCCAAGAGGCCACGTGACTCTGCACTGGTCAATGAAACATAAAAGGGAACGGTTTTGTGTCGTTGGGAAGTGTGGCTAGCGGCAACTAAGCCAGCAGAGACCCCCTTTGCCTTTCTGCCCTTCTTAATTCTTGGTGCCTGGAGTTTGGACTTGAGAGCTGGCATTCAAGTAGCCATCTGGGATCACGAGACTATGAGGTAAGGATGGTAGAACAGTAAGGCAGAAGCAGCCTGAGTCCCGATACCGTGTAGCTCCTTATTTCCCCTGCATGTCCTAATTCCAGACTTCAGGAATTAGAGAGAAAAGTCAATTTCTATCTTAAATCTCTCATATGTTGGAGTTTCGTAATATGCAGCCAAACCTAATCCTGATAGACATCCCATGAGAACAGGCTACAAGAAAGCATTCCTTAAGGAGAAACTACATATGAGGAAACCATGTCAAATTCACTGCTGCACGCAGATTTTTTACATCAAACAGGCTAAAACAAATGGACTCAGATCTCCTACTCTGAGTACTAAACTACTCACTTAGGACAATGTAGGAGGTGAGAGTAAGTCAAGAAAGAAAGAGTAAAGCAAATCTTTGTGAATGCAAAAAAGCCTTGAAATTAATTCAAAATTGCTGACTGTTTCTATACTGCAGCAACTTGAATTCTAAAAATGAGGTCGTGGGCAGAGTTCATCATAAATTAGGAAGTCTTCGTATTTTAGACGAGCAACCTGGCAAGCATCTCAGAAAACATTATTACTGTAGGAAGTTTCAAATCAAGGATATAATATGAAGAAGTCGGTACTTAAAAAAAAAAAGACATCCGACTCGAAAGCCTGCACGTTTCTGAAGCGGTATCAAAAAAGGAAAGACCCATTTGCAATTTATCCACCTTGAAAAACAAGAGAGTAGTACCAAATACTAATAAAGATTCACTCTGAGAGCCGAGCACGTCACATCCCTCTGAAATACGACAGCGGCAGCCCAGTGGGAGAGACCACCTCAATTTCTACAGAGCGTCTGACAGCCTATCACATCCCTTCTAACTGCTTTTTTTCTTAAAGATTGGCCCTGTGCTAACATCTGTTGCCAATCTTCTTGTTTTTTCCTCTTCTCCCCAAAGCCCGCCAGCACATAGCTGTATATGCTAGTTGTGGGTCCTTCTAGCTCTGCCAGGTGGGATGCCGCCTCAGTACAGCCTGATGAGTGGTGCCATGTCCGAACCCACGAACCCGGGCCACCGAAGTGGAGCACACAAACTTAACCACTCGGCCACGGGGCTGGCCCCGATCCCCTTCTAATTTTAAGTGTAGCTAAATAATTTACCAATGGGTAGAAAAGGTCCACCTGAGTAAACTTTATTCTCAGCATTAAAAAGGAATTGATTACCCCTAAAAGTAGTTCAAAAAGCTTAGGTTATTCCTGAAAATACACACACACACACACAAAACTTCCTTAAAATAAAAAATAACCAAACTGCCATAGGAAAGATGGGGGAAAGTAATTCCCACTAGGGAAGAAATATTCCAAACTGCGACTATTACGGTACCTACAGTTAAACATCCGGATGGTCCACTTCACCTCCTACATCCCGACCCTCCTGAGGTCAAAGAGCATGTCTGAAAGGCTGAGCATCCCCTCGGCCCAGCACCTTAGCTGGGACATAGTAAATGTTCAGTAGTTGTTTGGTGAGCGAATGCTAGAAAGTCCAACCTCTCAATCTCCAGTCTGCATCAAATTTCTCATCTATCTAGAATTCCAACTATTTATCTTAATAACAGGCATGGAAAAAACTTAAGTTAGTCTGCCTGAAACTTTGCTTCCAAAGCCACCTATTTTCATACAAATGCAAAAGAGCTCAGAGTCATCTTCTTCCCTATGAGCCCCCTAACACAATATCCATGAAAATGCATATGTGGTATGCTTTATTATATTTCATGTTGGCTTATAGATAAGTTTTTAAAAACTGGTTTGTATAGTGCCAAGGGGATGTGTTTAAGTAACTCCATAAAAAAAAACAGTATTTGAAAGTGACAATTAAACTCACAAAGCTGTTGAGCCTGCTTACACTAGGGTATGAAATATTTAAGACATATAGAAGGGCAAAAAGAATAATACAATGCACCTTTATGTACCGCCACCCAGCTTAAAAAAATCACAGTTACACTACAACTGATGCCCTCTGGCTTCTCCCAGCTCACAGCCTCGTCCCCTCCCTCTGCAGGAAACCGCCTTCCGAATCAGTGTGTTACCATTCTCCTAAACTTGTTACATATACATCATATCCCTGAACCCAATTACGTCATGATTTTAAAAGAAAACACTGATGGATTTGGTGTGGTAACACTTCCTTTAGGACTGACCTGTCTATATTCATAAGTAGAATTAGCCTACGATCCTCGCTTCTTGGACTGTCCTTATCTGGTTGAGTATCAAACTTACATACGAGAATACGAGATAAGTTACACCAGTTTCTTTTTTCCTTTTTTTTTTTAAATTCTCTGGAAGACACTTTAGAAGATCTTATCTGAAAATTGTTTGCTTGTTTGCTTGGATTTTAAAAGACTAATTCAATTTAAGAGTTTTTAGACAATAGACATCTTCTATTTCAGTTTTCCTAAATTAAATTTTCCTGGGAAATTTTCCATTTCTTCTAAATTTTAAAATTTACTGGCATACAATTTTTCACGGCTTTCTTACAAATTTTTAAAATCTCTACTGTGGTATATTTCTTTTTCCTTACAGTATCATTTATCTCTGCTTTTTTTCCTTTCATCAATCTGGCTGAAAGGTTTTCTATTTTATTACGTTTCTCCAAAGAACAAACTATCAGCAGTTAGTTGATCCTCTCTATTAAATTTTTTGCCTTACGTTTAGCCCTCTTTCCTTCTGCAAACCTACTCTTTTTCTAATTTCTTACACTGGTAAGTAAGCTGGATGTTTCATGCCTCAGTTTTGAAGTTTTCCTCTTTTCTTGTATGAACATTTAGGGTGACTATAATCCAGTGTTTTAAGTGTGTCTGAAGTTGGATATACAATGTTTTCATTATCCCTTGATTCAATTCTAACAATATTTAAATTTCCATTATTATTTTTCTTGGAATTACTTATGTAGAAGTTCTTTGCCTTTAGAAATATACGGATTTTAAGTTTACTAGTAATGAGGAAACGCTAACTTAGAAAAATGAGATACCACTACCTGTATGGGCAAGTATCAAACAGTGCTGGGAAGGTGTGAGTTAACCAGCACTCTCTTAAATTTGGTACAAGAACTTCCCACAGGAGATAATCTGGCAGTACGTATTCAAATAACTAAAAATATGCATAGATGTCAAATTGCAGGCAACAGTTAAAACTGCATCTTGAGAAATAATTCAACTGAGCAAAGTAGAAGTGAGACTATATACTGCAATTCTCTTAATAACAGAAACCTGCATGTCCACCCAAAAGGGAGTGGGTAAACACAGCAGCACAGCACAGTCCTATACAACAGACTACACAGACTCAGAAACTACAAAACCACATGCACGTGCACGAAGATCCACAAGGGAACAAAATTATGTTTGATAAGAGTTCACTGTGGTTTACACATCTGCGTATGTACTTATACACTTAGACCTGCCAAAATGTTAACAATTATTCTATACAGAGAGCTGGTATCAGAGTGACTTTTTAAAAAAATTCTTTCTTCTATTGTTTTGTAGAGTCTAGATTTAAAAAAAAATAACAAATATATATTACATTTACTAGAAGAAAAACAAAGTTAATTCCATTTTGATTTAAATATAATCATCAGTAGTCTTCCCACTGCCCAGGGCCTAACATTAAGACATGGCGAATCAGGTGTTTTGTCCTGTTTCTCAAGCGAATGCCTAGTGTTAGTTCAACAAACAGCTCCTTCTAATAAAAGAAAGCTGACAGCTGCAGCTGTCCTCGCTCCAGGAAGCCCCGTGCTTTAGTGTCTGTGAAAGGGCATCACAGACGCCCGAGCGTCCTCCTGGCTCAGTGATTTCCATGCACAGAGCACACCAGGTTCGGCCCTCTTCCTGGCAGGGAAACCGCGACCAGCCAGCAGCACCTGGGAAACACTGCCACCTCCTGGCTTCTCAGACAAACTGCACCCAAGACGACCACACTGAATCTCCACCAGGCAAGATGCTGCAACTGAGGGGCACGGCAAACCCTGTCACAGAGACAGAGCAAAAACAACTCCAACATAACTAAAAGCCAAAAGAGTACAACTAAGTAAACTGAGAACACAGAAGGATAGACGCTAGCTCCTCTAAGTACACTCACATTGCACCTGAGGACGCCGAGGGAAGGTCCACGCTCTGAGAGCCTGCAGGAGTTGGGGAGACTGGCACAGACCCATCGGCTAACCACGTAAACCCACCTGGTCTCTTGGGCGCGTTCATCTCTAAAAGTAAGACGCCACCTGAACTAACCTCCCATGCTTTACAGCAGACGAGGAAACACACACTTTGTTTTCCTGATTCCAAAGGATGACTTGACAGTCTCTCAACACGTGCCCGAGAGCAGGCAACATTCCACCTTTTAGAAGAGGGTGTCCTCTCACGTCTGTTTAGCAGTACACACCCACTTACAAAAGGGGTGCCGACCCAACACTCACATCCGGGCATGTGGCACTGGGAGGCCACCTGAGCCCTCTCTAAGTCTTCATTTTCTCTTCTGGAAATCGGTGATACTATCGCCTCATCTCTCAGGGCGCTGCTAAGGACCACACAGGGTTATGTCAAGCACACAGCACATGTTCATTAAATGGTAGCTGGTACCGTCTGATGGAGTCACAGGTAGTTGAGTACCATAACCAAATAGTATTATTGAATGAATCGATGCAAAACTTGAGAATGGTCAAATAAGAGATGGAAAAAATCGAGATTATAATAGGTTAGGCAGAGGTCAGCAGGCTACAGCCAATGGGCCGGCACCTGATTTGTAAAAACAGCCTTACTGGAACATAGCCATGCTCGCGTGTTCACCTAGGCGGCACAGCAGAGCAGGTGTGACAAAGACCAAATGACCCACAGCCTCAAATAGTTACTATCTGGTCCTTTGAGAAAAAGTTTGCTGATTTCTGGGCTAGCCTAATGAGGCAACATCAATAAAATAAAATTTAATGCTGATAAACGTAAAGCTCACATTTTTATCAAAATGAACAACAAACTTGCGTGTTACTGTCCTTGATTAGATCCTGGTATGAAAAAAACAGCTGCAAGAGGCATTTGAGGGAAATCTGAGTATGGATCTCAGTGACAGATGAGATTAGGCAATTAGTGTTACTTTGTCAGGTGAAATAAGAGAGTGGTTAAGTAGACAAACATGCTTTTTAGACATGCATATGGAAACATTCAGGGAGAAATGTCACGTCTCTAATTTACTTTAAAACACAGGTATCTGGAGCCAGCCCTGATGGCCTAGTGGGTCAAGTTCCACGCCCTCTGCTTCACCGGCCTGGGTTCGCTTCCCAGTTGTGGAACACACACCCCCCCCCCCCCCCCCGCCCCCCGCCCGGCCGCGTCATCAGCTGCCATACTGTGGTGGCAGCTCACACAGAAGGACTTACAACTAGGATATACAACCATGTCCTGGAGCTCTGGGGAGGAAAGAAATAAATTAAATTAAATACAGGTATCTTTCACTATCTGAACTCAGTAACAACCAGGTTTGGAGGAAGTTTCAGATGACTCCCTCAATATCTGGAATCTTGCCACAGGAACAAACAAATGTGGACAATCTATTCTGAGGTACAGAATAGATTTGGATAGTAGGAATAACTGTATTTTAAGACAAAAAGTGCCATATTATTGCTTTATCTCCTAACAATTGTTAAATGTGGGTGATAGATATATGGGTGCTCATTATACTACCCTCCCTATGTTTCTGTCTGAAAATTTCCATCCTAGTTTTTAAAAGCTGTGAAGAAAAACACTTTTCTTCACAACAGGTCACACTGAGGCAACAGAGCGTTTTAATTATATTACTTAAAAAAACACAGAAACCCAGGTTAGATAGGAGTGTCCAGAGCAAAGGAAGTAGTAACAGCCTCTTTGCTATTGAAACATGTAGAATATCCTGACCTTATCATTTAGAGAGGGCACTGATATCCAGCTATCCAGAGGAAAGTCAGATGGTATGAGATATAAAAATAGCTGTGTGAGAAAAGTCTCAGGATATTTAGCAGAAGAAAGGAATGACAGTTGTTCTCAAATATATAAATACAAAGGAAACTGAAAGATCCCAGTAAAGTCACATGGAAGTGGATCCCATGAAACCACACCCAAACCCGAAGACGTGCAAAGCAGTGGGCTGCAGAGAAGATGAGTGTCAACAAGGGGGCGGAGGACTGGCCACTCAGCCAACAGTCAGGGCCCTGCAGAAGGAGCCATCCATTCGGGCGGAGAAGAGACTAGATGGTTTCTAATACCCCATCCAATTCTCCAATCCCAGGACTCTAACATCCTAGGTGAAGACATACGGTAGACACACTTCGGAATTTTTCTATTTTAATTGCAGAACTATTATGTTAGTGCAGTTAAAGCAACATCCCAATTCTGAACTGCCCACCTTCCCTTCAACGTGCATTTGGGTTCGAAGGAGCAGCAGCGGGAGTTAGACGCACTCAAGGACAACAGCACAGGCAGATCCAACCCGCGAAACCGGTCCCCTGGGGGGCGGGCTGACATCAGATCGTGAGGACGTTCCGTGCATGGCCCAAGAGCTTAGACTTCAGGAGCCAGTCCTCGGTGTCAGCATTTTTGTATTCTAGCCACATGAAGAAAATTTTATCAACAGTATGCCGGGCAACAAAAGCCTTTGTATTTTTCAAAGAAAAGGATTATATATTGTACCACCCAAATTATATAAAATATTAGCAAATGCTTAAGTAAAAGCGAAAGTATCTGATGTACAAAACCATCATTACATTAAGTCAAACACACAGTTAAATAATATTGATTACATATGTCTCCACCTATCTCTGACTCAAATATCAGTTCTGAAGACTTGTAAGCACGTTGTTCATGTGAATAACTTGCGTCAAAAGGAATTAAAGAATCTATATTATGAGAACTACAAAAATACTGTGTTTTTATGGAAATTAATTAACAACCCTGAGGGTGGCCAGCAACTATCTATTAAAAAAAAAACGGTAAGAAGGAGTATATTTTATGCTTCAGTTGATAAAAATATTTATAATGGTGCCCAAAAGGTGGAAGAAAGATTTAAATGATGCAGATTTTCTGAATGAGTGCTTAAGGAAAGATAAGTCAATGGTTTACATGCTCATGAAAAAGTTCCAGTTGAAAAAATGTTTTGCAATTTAAAAAGACATAATCTAATACCTATCCCCTATTAACAACGTTTAAACAGTAGCCTACTTAATAATTTCACTACTTCAACATGTACTAAAAAGTACTTAGAAAGTAAGGAACTTGGATGTTCAGACCCGGATCCTCACGGGAGCTGTGTGATGGTGGGCTGGCTCCCCTTACTTGTGAAATGCAGACACCACCACTCACTCCCCACATGACTGTTTGGAAAGACTAACGAGCACGTCACAATTATAACATGCTCTATTCAAGTAATGCCATGTTAGTCAATGCTCACAGACTATTAATCTTAACCACTGCACTATCACAGACAACAAGAGAAAAAAGTGTATTTTACCGAACACAGCTTGAAATTTGGGGATTCAAAGTTGAGAAATTTGGAGTATCGATTCCATATCATGAAAAAGCAATATTTATTTTAAATAGATTTCTTATTATTTCAAATAAACGATCTTAATGTATGATTTTTAAAGAAGACAGCACATCATTTTCTGACTACATGAGAAATACTCAAGGAAAAAAAATTCACCCACACTCCTACCACAGCGATAATTACTAAGTTTTTTCTGTGCTTTGATAGGCACACGTTTTGAGGCTGCTAAAACGTGCATATTAATCCAGATTGGGATCATATGCTGTTGTATCTAGTCAACAAAGGACTTTGTTAAAAATCTTGACAACCTGAGATATGAAAAAGAACAAAATTGAATTAACTGATTTTCCTTGAATACTAATGAAAATGAACTTTTCAAATATTACTAACTACCTGTATTTATTCTATGTTAACTGTCATATTCTTTGTTCATTTTCCTTCTGAGATATCTTACCGATTTATAAAAGCTTTTCTCTATAAAGAATATTGGCCTTTTGCCTCTTCTGCTGTTCCTCCTGCTAAAATGATCTATCCCCTGCTCCTACACCTGGCTCACTCCGCCTTGTTCTACAGCTCAGCGCCACCCTCAGCCAGTCAATTCTGTGACAATGAATTGGAAATCTAAGTGTTAGGCCCCGCCCTAGAGATGGGGGTCCAGCAGTGAACAAGAGCTGGCGGGGGACAGCAGGTGCTTTCAGCTCTGATGTGAGGTCAGAGCACGAACTGTTCAGGCCTGAATAAGGGCCCGCATGGTCAGAGTGGAGAGAGTGAACGGAAAAGGGCACGAGACGAGGCTGCAGATGCACGGGGGGCTCAAAGCACGTGGTCCAGGGCACGTTAGGGAGTTTCATATTCATCCCAAGAGCAAGAGAAGCAAGAGATGACACGATGTACTTGCTTTTTAAATCTATCACTGCCACTTCTGTAACAGGAGAATGGACTGGAAGAATGGGCAGGACACTCAGGGCCGAGTGTGGCAGGGCTGGTGAGAGACGACAGCAGTGCGGGCCAGGGCGGATGAACATGGAAAGATGGAGACAGAGGGAGACACTTCAGGAGACAGAGTGGACAGAGCTTTGTGACTGACATGGGGAAGAGCAGAGGGGAGACGGAGGAAGACTCCAGGTCTGTGGCCTAAGGTACGATTTACTGGGGCAGGACACGGGAGGGAGGGCAGGTTTGCAGCAGAGACTGGAGAGGAGGAGGGTAAGGATTCTGCTGTGGATGTGCTGAGCTGAAGGAACCTGTGAGGCCCTGGGAGGAAACCCAGAGCAGAGGCTCAGACAAGAGTCACCGCCCAGGACAGGGCCAGGTCTAGACTGGAGGTAAAAACTCGGAAACCTCAGTACAGAAGGTACTCACAGCCATGACAGTAAAATATGAAATCAAAGGCACTAAGACATCCGAACCCCAACCCCAAGACTGAGCAAGAGCGCCCCTACTCTGAGCCCCGCTGCCGCCCTGCTACACACAGCACGCTACAGGAAACTTCCTGGTTATATACGCCTCCTGGGTAGACATTAAGCTCCTCAGATGCATGATCAAATCTTACTTATTTCTGTACCCAAGCCTTGGCATAGTTCCCAAGGCACTAAACATTCAATAAAATGTCTGCAAGAGCTTAACTGTTAGCCTGAGATTATTAAAAAGCAGTATCTACACGCACACTCAGCCTCTGGAGCAGACGACTTGGGTTAATCTAGACGCCCCCGCCCATCGGCCGTGTGACCTTGGGTGAGTTACTGAACGCCTCTGTGCCTCACGGTCCTCATCTGCAGGTAAGGCAGGTAGCAGCAGGCTCTGTCTGCGTGCTGTGGAGACTGAAATGCCACGCAAAGCCCTGGCACAGCACTTCACAGGCAGCATCCGGCCTGAGCTGCTCTCCCTGCTCCTACTGTCATCTCCTTTCTCCCTCTTCCACGGAGAGAGAAAAGCCCAAAAACGGAGAGGATTTCCAGTTATTCCTTGTGGTCCTCAACTTTGGAACACAAAAACAGATCATGTTCCTTCGAGTCTAAAAGCAAGAGGTAAAAATAAAGAATACAATTCTGATGTATCTGGTAAATGAAAGTAGTATTAAAAAAGAATAACTAAATTTAACAGTGAATTAGAAAAAAATCCCCAATAATAACAAAACCATTTCAAACCAAAACATCTAGCAGGAGTTGATTGTGGAGGGTTTTCTGAGGGGAGCAGTTCAGGGGAAGAAGAGGACTAGCAAGAGACAGGGAAGAAGAGTCTGACCACGTCTATTACCTGTTACAAAATAGATATTTCGCTAACTTTTACTTAGCCAGGTACCTGCAACAACAGGAAAACGAGAAGAAGTACAACAGATCTGGATATTCAACTGCAACAAAACTGTTATCATGTTCCTTTCATAGAAGTGTACATTGAGCATGTTCATTTCAAGCATAAGGCATCAGTTTTCCCCAGCAAGTCTTACATGTGTTCCTGTTTTCCCATGTTATGGCTATCATTTAAAAACCAAGAGGGTTATTATCTCTTTATATAGACTCTCTTTATAAAGAATCTTTATAGAGAATCATGGTATTTGTCCTAAATTACTCACAAAATAAGCAACTACAATTTGTGAGACTAATTTAGCCATTTAGCTGATGCTAATAAAACAGCATAATTTTTAAAAGATCATTATTTTCTTTGCAAGTATAAATGTTAATTCACTAGGCAGTTAACAAACCGAATAAACGCTCTTTCAGCTTCTGGCTGGTGTCAGGGTTGGCACGCATCAAGTTCAAATTCTCTGTATTGCAGTTTTTCTTTCAAGGGTGTGAATGCAGGGTTCAGCTGTGAACCACTGGCAGTTCATCGAGAAGTCAAGAGAAAGGGCCGCGAGGGGAGGACACACAGCTGAGGGTTCCTATTCCGACAGCTCCCTTTCCACTGCCCTTCCAGGTTACCCTCACAGAGAACGTCCGCTCCACTGGAGGCAATCTGTTCAAGGTCGATGACGTCACGCACGACTGACTGCCATTTAAGAAAAGGAAGGTAAAATTATGAAATTAGCTACCTGAAAAACTGTGTACAGAGTTCCAACTTTTCTAGTTAAAAAATAGTTTTTATTACTTAGTAAAAAAATGGAACATACTTAAATAAAAGCAAACAAGATTACGGAATGAATACTCCCCCACATGAAAGCATCATTAAGAAGTTCTTGTTTACCCAGAACTAGTCAGAGTTTTAATTGATTAGGGCTGTGTCACTCAAAAAAGATAATTATGGAGAACGTGGATAAAGGTCAGAAGAAAGCCATACAATTGTTTAAATTGGAAACTCAGGTCTGTGAGAAAGACTAAAGGCCACTGATTTAAGACTGGGACAACAGTCAACCGAGTAATTAGATAATAATACACAAGTAAAAGAAAGGGTTCTCATGTAGAACACACAAGAGTGATAAGGATGTTTTCTGATTGGAACACTGGTTCTTAATTATTAAGAAAAAGAGAAAACAAAACAAAATAAAAACTATGAAGAGGCTCAACCCCCGAGATATTGATTAACTAACCTTCGTGGGGACCTAATTTTTAAAACATTTCCAAGCAATAGCTAACGAGCAGCCAGTTAAGAACCACTGGGCTGAAGCGCCACAATAGCTTATCAAAATAATGGAACTTCCCTTCCAGGAGGTCCTTCAAATGGGCTATATTCTCCTCTCAGGGCTGTTTATCACAGAGAACATCAAGACTTCTGCACTCTGTTTACGATGCATTGTTTCCTTAACTTGGACTCATGCACAAAACCCTCACCACCTGCCTTCTGCTTCTGCATGGGAGGAAATGTCACAAACGAACGGCTTCTTGCTGAATCCACTGTCACAGAGGAAAGCCCTCCTCCAGAACCTCTCTAGAGTATAACGCACTGGGAACCCTGATTCTCAAACCTCACTCACCACCCCAGCCTTGCCTTCGGAGGCACCTTTCCTGGGTTCTCCTCCCGTCTCGACCCTTCTCTGCTCCTGAAATGAGAAACTCTTCACTGAAGTCCATGACAGTGCCTGCAAAGCTTGGCAAGAGGCCCCAGAGTGAGGAAGCCCTGAAACTTAGACACAGTTCGGGATGCGCACCTGAAGAATCAGTGCTTTCTTCCTATTCTCAAAGGAGCTTAAGACCCTTGAAGGTCATGACCCACTGCCTTAAACCCTGTTTTCCTCAAAGCCTCCCAGGTTTCAACTGCCGTCTGCGATTTCTGGCTCCTCCATCAATCCTGACCTCCCCGAGCCCTGAATCCACAGTCCAAGCTAGGTCTGTTAGGCCCATTCATTAAATCAGACCAATACAGATAAAATTAATGAATCCCCTCAGAAATACTTGCCGTCCCTTGAGTCTTAATTTTAGAGCAGAGCCAGCATCCAACACTCACACACCTGATGAGAAATTTCAGAACCACCCCTCATCTCTTCTTCTTCTGCTATACCCAGTTAACTTCTCATCCAGTTTCTCTTCTGCATCCAAAGCATCCGTGTTTTTTGTGTTTCTCTTGTCATTACAGCTACCGCCTTCTAATGGAACTCCGCTTGCAGTCTCCACAATCTAGTCCATTTAGCAAATAAGCTTCCAGAATTATCTCCCTAATTGTGCCACACCCCCGCTTAAAGAAAACCCTCTTGGCTCTCTCACACAGATTAAACAGCATCTGACTTTCTTGGCTTGGAATGCAGTGCTCTTCATGCCTCCAATTCACCTTGTGTAACTGAATCTTCCCCTTCCAACACACCTGTAACAGTCTCCACTTTGTCCCATTCCTCTTGCGAGCGCAGCCCCTTTCCTGATTCGTATCTGCCTAGGATGCCCTTCCCCCTTCAGCTAACACTCACAAGTGCACTCATTTAGCGTGCAACTGACGCGAGCCACACACTGTGGCCAGATGCTGGGGACGCAGCTCCAAACAGAACGGCCGGTAAGGACCGTTCCCGCAGTTGGTTTCAGCGAAAGAAACAGACAGAGACACAAGCAACCAAAACAATGAGAATGTGACCTATGTTACAAAGGAAATAAGATGACACAGGACAAACTTTGGGAGGAACAGTCCAGGAAGGCCTCTTAACTTCCTCAGAGATGAGAAACTATTCCTAAAATGAGATCTTGAAGGACAAGGAGGAGCCAGTCATATGAAACCCTGAGAGAAGAGACCCCAAGCAGAGGGCACAGCAAACACAAAGGCACTGACTGCATCACCACCACCCACGGCCCGCAGCACCGAGCTCCTTCAGAGAACCGTCTAACGTGCAGCTGTGTCCGCAGAACTCGGCTTAGTAGCTGGCACTTGGTCATCTACTCAATAAATAGTTGCTGAATTAAATGAATATTTTAAGAACAACTGAAAAGAAAGAATTGTGGAGTTGGGGAACAAGTGGGAAGAGTAGACATTTTTCACTACAATAATAAGAATCTTAGTAGCCCCAAACCACTCAAGTTCTCGGACAGCATCCTACGATTTCCTTACTTGACACTCTGGTATATCCGGCTTAGTGCTCCTGCATCCAGCAAGTTCTTCCTGGCTCTGGTTCAGACCCCAAATCCTGAAGGGCAACTGTGTTCCAGGAACTTTTACAAATACAGAAATAGAATCATTTCTGAGGTAAAGAAAGAATGATTTTAATTAAAACATACTATAGTCCCTCAAGACCTTTGACACATATCCCCTGGCCCGTCCTCTAACGGTTCTGCTCTTCATTTCACGCCCAAGGGCCCTAACACATCCATCTCCTAAGTAACTCCAGGAGAGCTGGCTATAGACTGGCTACCCTGTTGATTACTTTCAGCCTATCAGCCACCCAATTAAACAGAGCTGGAGAGTGAGGACACAATACAAGACAGATTAAGTTAATATACTTTCAGACATTTGAAACTCTTCCAATTTAACAAGCCCAAAACAAAAAGCCTACAAAGAGTAAATTAAATGACATGCCTTTGTCCTCTTCTATGTGAGCTACCACAGCAGCATGACCACTGACAGATGAGTGGTGTAGGTCTGCTCCTGGGAACTGAACCCCGGCTGCTGAAGCAGAGCGAGCCTAACTTAACCACTAGGCCACTGGGGCTGGCCCAAAAGGCACACTTTTTTTTTTTTTTTTGAGGAAGATTAGCCCTGAGCTAACTGCTGCCAATCCTCTTCTTTTTGCTGAGGAAGACTGGCCCTGAGCTAACAACTGTGCCCATCTTCTTCTACTTTATACGTGGGATGCCTACCACAGCATGCCTTGTCAAGTGGTGTCATGTCCACACCTGGGATTCGAACTGGCGAACCCCGGGCTGCCAAAGCAGAACATGCAAACTTAACCACTGTGCCACGAAGCTGGCCCCAAAAGGCACACATTTTTAATGTACAGACAAATAAAACAATTATCCAGGTAGCTTTGCACTATGTTTTGCATCAGAATTTTCAAGATTACTAGCCAGAGATTTCCTCTGCTATACTGACCTAAAGATTGGCATTAGCAACACGCTGCTGAGAAGATGATCAAAGTATTGTTCATGTAGCTTTTTATCAGTTGTGAACTGTTGAGGCACGTGACATCCCTTACCTCAGGTCACCGCCCTCACCAAAAAAGAGTAGATAACTGGGTTAAGAAATCTAGTGTCCTTAGAGATGAGCACACCAAGATCGTGTTGAGGGAGGTCTAATGAGTTGGTGACTGTGCCTTCCACACGGTTGTGCCTCCTGCAGCCACCCTACCCGGCCACCAGCAGAGCTCCTGGGACGTGGCCAACCCACGGGCAGTGAGGGATGCTCACTGCTCCTCGCTGGGTGCACAGGCGCACGAATAACTGGAGCCCCAGAGCTCACTGTGGCCGCAGCAGGTGAGAGCAGAAAGGCTTTGAGGCTCAGAAAAAGTATCTGGCGAATTCAAAAGAATATCTTGTTCCACAAAAGCTTCAGGTCCACCATGAATCTTAGCTGGGGTTCAAACAGTGATGGGTTCTATAAACGCTGACCATGGTCATAAAGCAAACACTCTTCCTCATATTTGTACCTTTGGGTTACACATTGGCTTTATCATCTTCACGTCTGAAAGACAGCAACATCTGTCCCTGCGAAAGGGGTGGAAAGGATACCCAGGAAACATTAACAATGTGGTGGACAGACCTTCACCTCGAATCAGGCAGGTTTTACTCTGGACAATAGTACTGACTGCTTGGAGACCTGTTTTCCTAAAAATCTCCCAGTACAGCCCTCGGATTATCTCAAACTAAAGGAGCTATGGATATGAAATAGCCATGATCACTTCCTCACTTATTTCAATGATCCTTAGATCCAGAATCCACGATGGCTATGAAAATAACATTAACAATGTTCTGTCAATACTAAATCTATTCTGGCCAACATAATCATTACTCAACTCGATCAACAGTATCAACTAGACTTCACTCTTTAAACAGGAACCCAAAAGCCACACCTCTAAAGACAAGCATACTTGCCAGTCTCTTCAGTGTGTGTGTGTATGTGCGAGTGTGAGGGGGCAGTTATAAAAACCAACCAAAACAAATAAGCAAAACCAGTACGATATGGAAGAAGGAATTATAAAACTTTACCCTTGCACATTTAAAGCAAAATATACTCTTAATAATACATTTTAGGGCCAGCCCCGGAGGTCTAGCAGTCAAGCTCAGCGCGCTCTGCTTCAGCAGCCTGGGTTCGGTTCCCGGGCGTGGACCTACACCACTCTGTTAGTGGCCATGCTGTGCTGGTGGCCCACATACTAAAAAACAGGAAGACTGGCACAGATGTTAGCTCAGGGTGAACCTTCCTCAGCAAAAAAAAAATTAATGAGGATAAAAAATAATACATTTTATGTAAACCTATATATTTTACGAAAATATATTTCAACTAAAAACCAAAACCTAGATATTGGCCAAAATATGAAAGAACAGGTTGCAACTGTGTTTAAGCAGAAATATTTGTTTTCCAGTCAGCAGTTTCAAATATCCATACAACTAAACGGAAACATTTGGACCTAACTTCACAAAGCCAGCCATCTCCCCAGCAGCCCACATAGAGCTGTAATCATGGTGCGCCTGCCCTGATGAGGAAGCCCCAGGATTCAGCGCTGGCTTCACCATCAACAAAGAACTCTGCCATCTCCTGTCCCCACTCCTGAGCTCCTGAGTCACTGGAGCAGAGCAGCAGTTTCAGCTACTTCTAAAATTACAAGAAAGCTGCTATGTAGAACATTTATAGTGACACAGAAAACTCAAGTTAAATGGCTTAACAATGACACCGAGTTTCAAGTTTACCACCTTTAAGGTCATACAAGTAAAAAATAGTGTCTTCTAAAGAAAGACCAATTCTGCGAAGTGAAACCAGTCTACTCTTCTTGTTCAGAAGCCCCACACAGCTAAACAAGCAGTCAGGGCCACAGGGAAACAGCCTTCTAACAGCGGCCACACCGTGCCAGACCACGCTTTGTTGGCCTTCCTTTTCCAAGAATCAGAGACGGCTCCTTTTACTTAGTCCATCTGTCATAAGTGATAACCATGCCTGTGTGACAATTCAAAATTAAGACAAGAGTGCTTCCCCTCCCAAAACCTAACCGAAGAGATTATTCCAATCTTCAGCGATCAGAAAGAATGTCAGTGCTTTAAGAGAAGTCCCTAAACACGAGAAACAAAGTATTCAAGTGGTTTAAGGGTGGCCTTCAATGCCCGCCCTAGGCCACTGCCGCCAGCACCAGCTACTGTTTTTCTAGCTCTTAACTACACGGAGCGCTGCTCTAAGTGCGGACACTGAATTCTCACAGCAACTCCATGGGACGTTACGTGCCAATGTACCATAACAATACCAGGCTCAGGGCAACGAAGTCACTTGTTTGAGGCCATACTGCTAATAAGCCCCAGAGGCACCACGCTGAACACAGGCAGCCTGGAGCCAGTCCACACCCACCAGCCCTAGACTAACCCCAATTCCAAGAAAGTGCAGCTGATTTTGATCAAAACCGTTCTGTCTCACAAAGAAAATACTTGCAATTTATCAGGAGGAAGAAGGTTAATGCCTGATTCTTTGGAACCACTTGACTAACGAAAACAAATTTGTACTTCTTTTAAGATGTACGTTCTCACCTAGTGAGTTAAGAAACAAAAACAGACCACAGACCAGGGTCTCTAGACAGATGTCCACGGTGCGAAACACAACTGAAGCACTACGTCTCTCACATGTGTCGTGAGAAAACTCTTCCCTTAACACACAATCCGATTTTCACTATTCTTTCCGGATGGATGCACACGGCCCGGTCAGAGGCGCCAGCCAAACTTCTATGCCGCATTTTTGGGTGAAATTTTAAAGTTTCATTATGGACTCCCACAGGAAGGCAGGTTTGCACTGTCCCAGAATTCACCTTAGTGTGTTTTAAACATTTAATGGGATCCCCAGCAGCATGCTTCCCAGCACAAAACCAGCCATTTAAACCAAACTGAATTTTATCACCCTTTAG
Organism: Equus quagga; assembly: GCF_021613505.1. Lineage (NCBI taxonomy): Eukaryota > Metazoa > Chordata > Mammalia > Perissodactyla > Equidae > Equus > Equus quagga. Next base: position 4,046,178 of record NC_060277.1, read on the forward strand.
TCACAAGATAAGACCAGATGAGTACAGTTTCTGATAAGACCTGATTCCTTTCCACTAATAACACACTTCTGGAATCCTGCTTTTTCACATCTATACAAACACACTCCATCTCTCTTCTAAATAAAAGGTTGGTTGTGTCACAATACAAAAATTGAATTAGCCTACATGGCCTGGAAAGACCTCAGCTATGCAGACATCCTCTGCCCTTCTGAAATTTCCTAAAGTGGCAGTCGTGGGACAAGAGTCCATACTGAACCTACTCAAGGCGGCAAACCACTACTTTTATTGTTTGAATTGGTTAAAAAAAGCCCTCATCATGTCTGAGAAATTTGTGCTGCTTATAACTTGCAGCCAATATAAAAAGTTGACATTTTAGGCATCAAGAATTAGATTCCTCATTAGACTAGATACCTAAGGTTCCCTTCATCCACTAGGTAAGTCCCTAAAGTGAAAGAAAATAAAACATACATCCTCCTATTAACATGCTAATCTTCAAAATGCACACACATGTGCACATAACACAAACATACAATATGATGGCAACTCACGGTCCCCATCCTCAAGAAACTTCTAATTAGCAGGCATGACGAAATCCGTACACGACAGCTATAGCACCAGGCAGTATGTAATAAAGGATTTAAGATTCACATGTGTGTCTGTCCTGTTTTGGTATCAATGCATGTCATTTCTCCGCCACGTACAAGTGCACAGAAAGGACCTGAAGACAAACATTTTTCCTACAGCTTTGCACACTTGACGTGGCACCAGGCATATAAAAGGTGCAACAAATATGGGTGTAAATTTCAGGAAATCTCGATTAGTTCAAATGCCACAATAAGCCAAATTTTCAAAGCGCTACAAGTTTTGATTCAGAGACATTATGGAAACATTCTACTACAAATTCTTCTAAAATAAATTTAAACTTTATTTTTCAGAGCAATAATAATTTCATCACATGGTCTATGACGCAACAGAAGGAAATCAATCACTAGGTATTCTGGGCCTTCTTCACCTAAAAACAGCACGGACATCCACTCAACTAAGTTATACAAGATATGCTGATTTTCAGTGTGCCACATCCATGGTTAGAAATAACATTCTCCAAAAATATTCAGTTGTCTATTTCATATCTATTCGTTCTACTCTCGAGCAAATTCCACACATTCTATATGTGTATACATCCACAAAAATTTTGATATGACAATTTTCCAAATGCATAAAACTTTGTGGGAATCACTTAAATTGTTCCCTCAAATATGGCAAAAGGTAATTTCAGTCAAATATTCAGATGCAAAATGATCAGAAACAACTGATGTTAAGAAAAGTTTTTCTGAATAAGAATTACGAAAATCTAATGTTCAATTAAAAACACAATAAGCAGGCTCTACAATACTCTTATCTTTAAAAATGTGACTATGTCTACAATTACATTATTACCACTTGGACGTCAAATACCTTTTATTCTGAAAAGTCCAAATATTTTTACATGCCTTATTGCTACACAGTCTTTTGAGAAAGGCTCTTACACATTGCCCTGCACAACCAACAGTCACTCAGAATGAGCACAGAACATCCGAGAGGACCACTCCAGTTCTCCAATAAAGGAGAGGGACACAGAAGGAAAATGCAACAGACAACATAGCACTAATGCAAAGAACACACAGGCCAAAGACATAGGGACTGGAAAACTCCGTAAGAAACAGAAATAACACTCAGAGCATATAAAATCATTTTTGACTGGGACCTGATTAAGTGAGGGGAGGAACTAAGACAACACCAAATGGCGCGAGGGTTGGAGCAGAGAGCAGGGACAGCAGAAACTGGATTGTTAATAAAGGCGGAAGCTACGTCCCGACCCCCACTCCAACACAGAAGGGATAGTGGCAACAACAAAGAAGGTCAAGGCCAAGTGAGTCTGTCGGCAGCGCTGAGATGGAGGGAATTCACTAAGTCTCAGAGGCACTATCAGAACCCTGGCACTCAACATCCAGCAGCCTCAAGCGCGGTCAGCCGTCAATGTATCCTTCACACAAGAACAACTATATGAAAAGATTAAGCAACAGGCCTTGATACATTAACCCAAAGAGGACAATACTGGGTTTTTCTTCCGAGAGTCTTAAATTGCACTTTTAAGTATCCCAATGCTTACATTTCCCATCTTTGTTAAAGGAATCTGCCCACCTCTTTGCACATACGTGAAACTCCCTTAACAAGAGAGACTGAACCTCAATTCCATGAAAATGTCTGAATTAAACACTGTATTCCAGCACCAATCAACCAACCAGGAGCACACAGTAGCAGATCATGACAGTCTCTGAGACTGATTCTGAGGGCAGAGAATATGAGAAGAGGGGGCTGGAGATAAGGACGACACCTTTTTGTTTAGCACAAGCCAGGCTTAGAGAAAAAGGTGGGGGACAGACAGAAGCTGTGGTTGACATAATTGCTTCTGTGATTTATTAGTTTTATTTTCATCTTTAATCTCCAATTATATAGAGAGAGCTTTGTTCCCACTGGACACAAAAATGGTATTACTGTGGTATCTGTATGTGGCCTTTTCAGAATGCCACAGGAAAACCTCATTTACTGACCTAGAATGGTTTTGGACAGTATAAAGCCATTAAGTAGTTAGTGATGTAAGGCTTAAAGAGAGAGCTTAAACTGAAGAGTATTTAACTGGCCATCTCAAACTGTGAACAATCCTTTAAAGCAGATAGGGAAAAAAACGCCCCTTCTCGAAGGAACTGCCATTTTCTCAAACTTTCAAAGAGACTGCAGATGATGCTGAGAGCGCCGAACCTTCTTCTATTTCTCTTCTTCTATTTCTCTTTTTCAATTTCTCCAAGGAACCTGTCATTGTTTCTTCACCAAAAAACAAAAAACACACCAAGCTTGGTTCCTTTCCTTTTCTTGAGCCAGTTTTAAAGCACCGTCCCTAACCCTAAAGACACAAGCCCACGCTGGTTCGCCGCCAGTGTCGCTTTGGAACTGCAGGTGACAGATGCAGTCAGAGGGCTCCCAGCTGTGGATTGGCTGCAGCCTGAGCCCGGGCGCGGTGAGCACCCTGGCAGCGCCCGCGGACGCACGTCTCGGCGGAAGGGGAGAGTTCTCAACGCCTTCGTTCCCCCTTAAATGCACTTTCGGGGCTCTTGCTGGCTGTGATTAAGCGCTCGTCCAGCCTCGCATCCCTGCTTAGCCCGACCCACACAATCCATTTCATCCTCCTCGGTTCCAGATCCTTCCTCCTACAAGCCCAACCGTGGGTGATGACAATAATAGGAAAACGAAGCGGGGCTGCCGGCGGGCGGGCTGGCCGGGACCGGGCGAGGCGCTACTCGGGGCCCTCCAGCCGCAGCAGGCGCCGCGGGAAGTTCCGGGGGCGCGGGGACCCCCCAGCATCCTTGCACGCCTCCTCCCTGGGGGTGGGCTCCCGGGACAGAGGCGGTTCTGCGTCCTCCCGCCGTCCCCAGACGCCCCCTCTCCTGCCCCCGCACCCCGCAGGCCCCGCGCCGGGGGGCGCCCGCCACCGCCGTTATCCCCAGCGAGCGCCCCCACATCCCCGGCCTGCCGCCCCGCGCCCCGCCCGCGGTCCCCGGGGGTTACCGTGGGAAGAGGGGGCGGCGGCAGAGGACGCGGCGGCAGCGCTGCTGCCGGTTGCGGCGGACGCGAAGGAGAAGCTGGAGGACGAGGATGATGATGAGGCGGGCGCGCTCCCCAGTCTCCATGGAACTCCCGCCCGGCCCGTTGCTAGGAGCCCCCGCGGCTCGAGCTGCGGGCTCCGCGCTTTGTTGTTCCGGGTCCCCGGCGGCCGCCGCTTCCCCGCGACAATAAATAGACGAGACGCGGCGGGGCATAGAGACGGCGCGCGGGGGCTAGAGCGCCGCCAGGCCGGCCGTCCCGGGCTCCGCGCTGGCCGCCCACTTCCGGCTCTCGCTGCTCCCTTGGCCCGCCCCTTCCCCCGTTTTCCCGGCCTCCTTCCGGTCCCGGGTGGGGCGCGTCCTGCCCGCGCGCTCGGCGGGGTGGGGGCGGGGCGGACTCTTGGGCGAGACTTTTTGGCTGGAGAATCGCTTAAAAAGATTTCAAAAAAACCCGTGTGTCCCTTGTACGTTTCTAGCCGATATCTCAACATGAGTAGTAGTTTCTGGAGCACATATAAATGGACTTTAATTTTTTTTTCTGTCAAAACCTTAGGACTTTCTCCATAGCTCCTTCAACTTCTAGAAAAGGTCCACCGCTTGAAAATCATCAGCAAAGCTAGTCCTGAAGAACTAAATGTACTTTCTAAGTCTAACTTAGACGTTTTCTGTCTGAAAAAGCCCTACTTCGCCTTTTCAGTTAAAATAAACGCGTTCATTTACTTGGTCGTGCTAAAGCTCTCATTCAGGAATTCTAGTCCTAGTCCTAAAATAGAGAGAGAGGAGATGATGGAGGATGGACGGATGGATGGATGGATGATGGATGGATAGCTACGCAGATAGTGGATGGATGATGGACAGATAGATGGTGGATAGATGATAGGTAGATAGATAATGGATAGATGGGTAAATGGATAGATACAGAAGATGGATAGATACAGATAGATGGTGAATAGATAGATGATAGGTAGGTAGGTAGATAGATAATAGGTAGATGGACAGATATAGATAGATGATGGATAGATACAGGTACTGGATAGATAGCTAGATGATAGGTAGGTAGATAGACGATGGGTAGATGAACAGATAGAGATAGAAGGATGATGGATAGGTATGGGTGGTGGATAGATAGCTAGATGACAGGTAGGTAGGTAGATAGATGATGGGTAGATGAATAGATAGAGGTAGAAGGATGATGGATAGGTATGGGTAGTAGATAGATTGCTAGATGATAGGTAGGTAGATGATGGGTAGATGGACAGACAGAGATGGATGATGGATAGATATAGGTGGTGGATAGATAACTAGATGATAGGTAGGTAGATGATGGGTAGATGGACAGAGATAGATGGATAGATGATAGATATAGATAGATAGATAGCTAGATGGTAGGTAGGTAGGTAGATGATAGGTAGATAGATAATGGATAGATAGGTGATGAGTGGATGGATATAGATGATGGATAGATA